>NW_027106430.1:9711-46735 GCF_000696795.3 Halyomorpha halys | reverse complement strand
TTTTTAATATATAATTTATTAATTGTTATTTAGAACTGTATTGGAGTATATACACCAACTAGATTTGCTGTATGTGATATAATGACATGATACAACCATGTGGAGAATGTACCTATTGATAGAACTCCAATAACATTTCTAGAGAAGAAGATCTCATGAGGCCATCTTTCCACACACCTAGGACGATTATTAGGTAGTGAAGGAGAAGCCAGGTTAGAAACCAGTGGGTTTGAGTGGTTGGGAAGTTTATCATGGAAGGATTGGTATCTGGTTCTGGCTAAATCGGCAACACATGGAACATTAAAGTCCTAATTGAAGACTTGATTTGTGACAAAGTAAGAAGCATTAAGGATTTTACGAAGGATTTTGGACTGTAAGGATTCGGCGAGGAATTCGATGGCTTAGTGGAGCCCCAAAGCTCAACTCCAGATTGGCCTTATAATAGTCATGTAGATCAGTCTTTTGTAATGGATTGGAAATTTAGACCTTTTTTCTAGTAAGTAATAGTCGGCAGTTTCCTGTTTTTTCAGTCTTGTATAAGGATTCCATGTCAGTCCTGTGTCCAAATGTAGTCCTAAGTAACGAATCTGTTCGACAGGAATAAGTGGGGTATTATCGAAGGATACTGCGGGGCAGAGATTTTTAAAATTTAAAGTTGACAAAGTATTAACATATCTCGCATAGTTTCCTAGATATTCATGATTACAATTAGCTAATTTCGAAGAAAAAAAATTGATTCATATTTATTATCTTATTTAACCAGTTAAATAAAACTTCACCTAGCCTAAAAATGGCTCTTAATTGATCAGCATGGTGGAATATTATTTTTTTAAAATATCATATAAGGAATTCAAAATATAAGCGTAGTTAATTAACTTTTATTGTTTTTTAAATATTATAGCATTTTAATAACATATGTTTGTCAATATTCATTTTTTTCCGTTTTTGCAGATGTACCAAAAATTGAATTCTTTTAGTATAAAATGTTATTGAAAATATTGAATTTAATATATTGTATATATTATATCCATATATTAGTTATATGCTTGTTTGCACCTCTCTCATTTGGTGGTTTTAAAATTACTTTTTTCATTGAATCAAAATCAGTCACACAATCAAAATGTATGATCCAATTATGCTATTATGTTTACATTTAACAAATTTCATTGAGTGAAATTTAAAATAATAAAATGAAGTGCTAAAGCTTGTACTAACTGATCCATTCATGTTTATTAGGAAATTTTACATCTTGAAAATAATTTGTATGTATATTAAATAATTATCTATTCCATATATGAATAAAAATATAATTTATTAAGAAAAACTATATTATCAACAATGTTCCACAACTAGGAAAAACGACAACTCAAAATGCCGCTTTACAACCTAAAAATGAGCCCACAGGTTGGAAAAGGTTTATTTGTTTGTCTTCGTTTATTGGCTTTTAACTTCGCTGGTAATCAGCGCCATTAATTTTTTATCTAATTTTACTTACATTATTTTTTTTTCATCCGATCCATGTTATATTTGTGAGAGTATACCTTTTGATTTTAAAAACTAAAATACCAATTATGTTTGAAAATTCAATTTAAAAAATCCTGAAGTGAAAACTTCAATATAATAAAAAACGTTTAGTTTTGTGATATTGGTAATTATAATAACTAATTTTTTAAGATCAATAAATAATAAATGAATAACATCACTCGCTATAATCTTTAATTAATAATATACAATTTTTGTTTTGTCTAATCGTATATATTTTACTTGAAATATCTGTGTATAAGCCAAAATATGTAATATGAATTATCATTAATAAAAAAATATTATTTTTGCGATATATCTTTTTTACATCTGACAAAATTATAATAATAGAAATATTATTATAGTTATTATGTTCTAAAACTATAGTCTGTTTTTGAGTTGCAAGTGTTCCTCGACAAGTAAAGCGAGAAATAAGACGTGCATAACCGAATGGCGAAGGGGCCTAAGAACAACATTGTGCCAAGAACTCTGCCTCAATTTTTTGTCTGTTTATGAAAGAATATTGGGGGTAGTGGTCCCTTGGGGATACAGCCCCTCCCCCCAAGCTTAGTCACCTCCAATGTTTTTCTCCGAATTTCATAAATTGAATAAGGAAATTTCTTTTGCAGGACCAAAGAGGTCTCCTTTTTCAGCAAAATTTTATAAACCTGTCTATATAAAATTACGGCCCATTATTGAATTCTCCTTTCACTCTTAGTGGCAATATTAATTAAATAACTTTTTCATTATTATTAAAGCCTTGTAATTTAGTCCTTTAATGTATTTTTCCAAGTTAATTTTTTTCCATGCTACTGAAAGAGAAAAAAAATCTTTGTATCAAACTTTTTAAATTACGAATACATCAAAACAATTTTTAAGGCATAATCTTTATTAATATTCAATGTTTTATATCTATTTTTCTTTATTAAAATCAATCAATTTTAAAATAACTCCTGTTGGTTTCAATTATATATCTCTCTTCCTACGTAAGTAATTGTAAAATCTTGATAAACGGTCACAAGTCGAATCAACATTTTTTTTTTTAATATCCTTTTTCAAAAACGTATTTATTCACCCCTCGCTTCACGTATATATTCTATACTAAATCCACATGCTCAGAATTCGAGGGGCATCATTCATGGTAACAACAAGAAATGCTGTGGAAGCTGTGGAGAATAATACTAGAAATGCTTTTATTCCCTTGTTAAAGAATATCATTGCTCTACTAACGCAAAAGTTTCTTGTTGTTGAATATGGTATACTAGTGGTAGTGAAAGGCACGGAATAGAAGAGAAAGAGGAGTTTGTTTCCTACTGTTGGCTACAAAGTTTACTTGAAAAATAATCGTAGATAAACAAGCAGCAATAAGCAAACTAAGCAATAAACCCTAAACCATTATTGGTAGTTTCCTTCTTCTCTAATTAAAAATATTACTGCAGTAATAATAAGTTTTTTAATCATTTAAACTAAAACAACTACTCATTTTAGTTGTTAATCATTTTGTTTCTTTTCTTTAAGGAGCATGTACTAATTTTTGGTCACAAGTCTCCCAACGTTTTAGTAATTGTCTATTATTTTTTTATTTTTAATCCGTTTTCAATTAAAATAATTTACAAATATATTACTTATTTTGTCTTTTATTTTCCTCTAGTCACATATAATAACAATTTCTTAAATTTATTTATATAATTTATATTTATATCCATTTTTCTGAATATGGGATACCCCGAAAACTTGAAATCTAAGAAATGTGAAATTAAAATAGGTTTTAATAAATAGGAAATGCTATAATGTAATACTTAATCGCAGTTTATTATTAAACTCTATGTCTTTCGGTTGTAGATCATATAAATGTAAAAAAAAAAAAAAAAGATAATTCTAGTGTTTTCAATTACCTCAAAAACTTTAAAATAAATGGTTCATCTAACTTTTTCACATTTTTTAAAAATTATTTTATTTATCTCTGGCTTATTTTGATAATTTTACTTAAATTAGTTCTTCCATGGAACTCATACAAACCATGATTACTTAAAATAAGTGGTTGTCTGCTACAGTTATCTTGATGGCTGATTGTGATCGATACTATTTCAGAAGCAACATGAACTTCCTTATCTAGCAATCTACCCAATGGACCTGAATCTAGGCCACACAGTGTTCTACCACATTGGAGTACATTTTCATTTTGATTGGAGATTTTTATTTCCTTCTATATAATTTTTAAATATATTTTAATTTACAAGTCCATTATTGTACCTCAAGTCTACTTCTTTTTTTTAATAGTTATTTATTGCTATTTACAACTGTACATTATAATACATTTAGTAAATCTGATCTAAGTTAAATTGGAGTGTTACAGGCGTGAAGGGAAACTACCCATTGGTAGCACTCTAATGACATTTTACATTAGCTGGTCTCGTGGCCATCTTCTTTTCAGGGGCCTCGGAGGATTGTCAGGAATGGAAGAGGATGCAAGATTAGAAACTAAGGGGTTTGAGTGGTTAGAGAGTTTATAATGGAAGGAGTGATATCTGGTTCGGGCTAGATCGGTTACATAGGGGAACATTAAGGTCTTTATGTATGATTTTATTTGTGACAAAGTAAGGAGCATTGAGGATTTTACGAAGGATTTTGGATTGTAAGGATTGAATACGAGAGGAATTCGAAGGTTTAGTGGAGCCCCAAAGCTCAACTCCATAACTTGTCCAAATGTAGTCCAAGCTAGCGGATCTGTTCGACAGAGGTAAGAGTAACATCGTTAAATGAAACTGTAGGGCAGTCAGTAAGTCTACTTCTAAGAGGAAATGAATAACAATGCATTTCAAGGTCTAAGTTTTGAAAAAAGCATTCGCTTCAGGGAATACCGTAAATAATCGTTATAGAAATGGTCTAATTTTCTATAATATAATTATTTAAAATTTATTAAATATTGTTTATCTTGATGTTCCGTTCGATTCTCTACATGTTTACTTTCATTTACTTACATATCGTGGTCTCGTGAGTTGTTGAGGTTACATCTAGCTAAATTTGAATTTAAATTACCCATCATGGGTGATGTGACCAAATGCTTGTTTCTGATTGACTGCACAATGATCACGTGACATTACATCAGTGGTTAATGTTAATTTGAGCTCAGAATTTAAATTCAAATCTCCCACCATAGGTCATGTGATCAGTGGTTAAGGTAGGGTTCTAATTCAAAAAGGATCTTTTATTTTCATCATTATTTTATTTATTTATTTTTCCATGCACATAGTTTGATTATCTTCATATTTTGTATATATTTTAAGAAAGATTTTATTTATTTTTATCTACATTTTTTTTCATTCTTATTTTATTTAAGTTAGAATGTGATCATTTTTCACTATTTCCTATTGCCCAGAACGGTATGGAAGATTGCAATATCTATCAAAAAATTCGATTAAATAAAAAAATTCAAAAATGCACTAGAATTGGCTTATTTACCCTACTAACCTATGAAAAAATTTCATAATAGTCTTTTAGAGATGAAAAATATTATTTCCTGATTAAAAACACATTTGGGGAAATATGAGTACTAATATAGACGTATTATATACAGTTGAAAAACCAAAGATTTTAGAAACAAATAATATTTAACTTTTTTTTCAATTTCTTGAGACTGGTAATTATTTATTAAATTAATTAAAAATTGTATCCTTTTATAGTCTCAACACTTTTTATTACATCAATAGTCGGTTTTTTTTGGTACATTTCGGCCATCCTCAAGGACAATCTAAATATTTAACAGCTTATATTATATATTCATTTGTAACATTGATAACAACATTATCACTAATAATATAACATACCTTTAATATAAATTCTCACATCACATCAAAATTTAAAAATTGTTTTGCAGGCTATTCTGCCCAGATCATTTAATTATAAGTCAAACACACCCTATAATAAGTCAATTATTAGAGAGTCATATTTATTATTAATAAACGTATGTTTAGTTACCTATTTTCTAAAAATTCATAAATATTTAAAACTCTTAATTTTCAATTTATCCATACTATCACTAACACTAAAACGTTGGACTATTGATGTAATAAAAAGTTTTGAGACTATACAAGGATACAATTTTGATTTATATAATATTTAACTTTATAAAGTCAGAGAAGTCCAATGATGGAGAATTATCCTAAACGCATCAATAAAAGGTCTATTTTGAAACGAGTTATTGTAGGTGTCCTGAGGCATTTTCCTGTGGTTTATTTTCCCGTATTGAGTTAAGCTGGCTAAACAACAGTTGAGGTCCTACAACTGTTGTATGTACTGGTGTAAAGTATGTTAATTGTGTAAAGTCAAGGTGTGTACTAGATTTTTATTAACTCACTATTCGATTAGCAAAGTGACTCAAGACCCACTAATGCCTCATTGGCTGAGTACCCCACCGTGTTATAAATCATTAGGCTTTGAATAGCTAATGCAGTGGCTGGAATTAGATCGGTCAATTGGCGGCTCTAATTCACACAGTCCTATTGTATTAGCTTAATATTTGTATTGCCTAATGTCCATCCAATCCCACTCGATACCCATTTCAATTAAGTATTGCAGGGTTAGTGTACTTGATTAATAATCTTCAACTCTTAGTATTTACCACTTCAACTGTTAATATTTAAACAAATAACCAAATCATCGGAGATTTAGTAACTATAAACCCTGTTTTTCATTTATTAGTTTATTAGCCGTACCACGCGTTTTTGGATTATATATACCTCAGAGAATGTAGTGCGAAAAAATACAAATTTTGAATATTCAATGTTTAAATGATTTTCTTTTTACATCTACCTAGACCAGTTATTAATATTATCAGAAAAACTCTTATATTTTCTCTCTCTTATGAACTTAACTTTACCAGCTTGTAAGAGGAAATTAAAGGGCAGCTCAGGTCTAGTCATATTTCCTGTGCTAAAAGATCAATCTTAAAGCTTATGAAAATTTTCTAATATTTATTATGGTTATTTTTGATTTATGTGAAAAATTATTATATTATGAACGGTTTACCGAATAAGAGAAATAAATAATGAACAATGCAGGAGAGAGTATAAAAACAGCGGATAAGAAAATTATTTACTATCCTAATATTTATTATGTATATTCAGGAATAATTTATTTAAATAAAAAAAAAGTATCGAGATTGATGGCTGCTGTAGTATTTTTTGCAAACTAAAACTCTAATCTGTATCTTTTAAAAATGAACATAAATCAGCATTGCCTTGTATATATTGATTATCAATTCTAAAATCAGTAAGTAATTAATCTTATAACATTTGTCTGAATTAACAGAAATAAAGAGATTTAAAAAAATTATTGCCCGGAACAATATGTGACTCCATATACAAAGTACCAGTTCACTCAATAAATAACTCACAGTAATAATACAAAGATATTCTACATAGCATAATCAGTTGTACATAACAAGCAGTCAATAGTTAGCTTATGATGTACACCTGGCATTGTAAGCTCTAGTTGATTGTGTTATCATACGTGGCCGGTTGTCGGGCTGACGTCTGTTGGATGATCTCAACAGATATTAAGGAACATAAGAAGGGATGTATAACATGGCGCTAGTTCTAGTACTAGATCGACATGTTACATATAATTCATGTAAATTAATGAAATGTTAATGTTACTTGCTGTAAAGGTATGTATGGTATTACAATTTTGAAAAATTCGGATCTATCGCAATATATTCAGAATATCAAATAAGTTAGTAAAAGTTTTTAAATTCCGAATTTTTTTTCATTCCTTATAGCAATGTAAATTACATCTAAGTCTAAAAAAATATATTAAAATTATCGCAGCAGCCCTAAAAGGCTTATTAGGTTACTTAACAAAATGGAAGGATTAGCCTCAGGATTTTGTAAGGACTTCTTAGAAAGTGGATATACTAAAATTATACGATAAAGTGCTGAGCTAAAGTAGTAAGGACGAGAGAAGGTTATGCGTTTTGATTTTTAGTTTAAATTTAGTAATCGGTTGGTCATGGCTTAAAATATAGTATTTGAAAAATTGATGAACATTAAAGTTTCTGCTACAATGTTCTTATAGTTTTCCTATATGTTAGTTCAAGAAATATCGGCTTAACAAAATATCAATTTTAAAACAATTTTTTCACTCACTTTTTTTAATACTAGACTTTCTTAATCCAACTAAAATAGCATTTAACAATCATAATTTCTGTTTATAAATTTCAAAATCCAAAAGTTGAATTTTAATTAAACCGTCCGACTGTCGTATGTGCTCGTGTCTTTTCTCTGATATTAAGTTAATGTTAGGTCGTTTTATATTTTTTTTATTTCGGTTTTGACCCCAAAGCCACATGTCACTCTCCAATACCCCTAAAAACACTAAATTATATCCATTATTGAGTTTTAAAATGACGGCCGAATCACATTTTAAGTACCTATTAAGGACAGCCAAATGTGAAATAGACTAATCACCATTCTCATGTTAAGTATTATTCTTGTTTTGATATATAAATTTACAATATGATTTGCATTATCTAATTAGCGGTTATAAATAATGTCGTGCGATATGCCTGGCGTACTGTTCGAGTTTCTAACTGTCAATGAATAAATATCAACTTGAAAAAGCTCTGCTTAAGTAGAGATGAATTCGTAAGTCATTTAGTGATGTAAAAGCCTTAAAAAGACCATTAGTAATAATTGACATGTGAACTCATTAATAGAGGATTTCCATTGACGTTCTAGCTCAACACACAGAGTTGAGTATACTTCGCGCAACACAAAAGTGGATCAGCTATCACGAAATAAATTGAATAGTTTATTTTAGAAAGGTCATAAGTCTAAAAATAAGTTAGAACAAGATTTTATTAGAATTTGAAGAATTGTATCATAGAATACACTTGAATTTTCAAACTAAATATTTGACGATGAGAATTTTGTGTTTGATTACTCAAAACTTATTTTTCATGTTTATATCCTTTTTAAAATAAACGATTCAATTATGGTTAGGAGAATCACCCATGGCTGAAAGATTCGAAAAGATTTTTTTTTTAATCTTGAACAAGTGAGACTGATTTTCAACTGGTTTGTCGAAAAGAGGAGGTGACATTTTATGTTAGTACTTTATTTTACGATACGTTTCGAGCATACCTCATATACACTATTCTTAGTTATTTTTTTACATTAAATATTAGTTGTATAATTGACAAAATGATTTAATGTATTGATTTGGATGGCGTAATTGTTTGGAAAATAAATTTTCGATTCCTGGCAAAGGGGTACATTAGATTAAGGAGTATTCCTGGTCGAAACTTATATTTTTTAATACATGGTAGGTAAAAGTTGTTTATGGTCTTTTCCGAAACTATAAGTAAGTTTGTTGTCAACGACATTTTACTTCAAAATATGTTATATGGCAGGAGTTGTCCTGTGGTACATAAGAAATAGTCAATTATATCACGAATGTTCCAATTTTAGAACCAGTAGATGGTTTCATCAAAAGCCTGTTAACAAGATTCCATTCCTTGTTATCTAGTTTAAAGATGCTGTGGCTTACAACCTAGGAAATCCTAACTCATCTGTAAGATTGAAGTCAAGTCTAATGCAAAATATTCCGTGCAAAATATATTAACTCTATATTTAAATATTTTTATTATATAGCAGAAATTGATATTTTTATTAGATACTTGAAATGTTTATATGATTTTTCTATACTTTTCAATTTTATGTGTGATAGAATAAAGAGAGAAAATATTTGTAATTGAAATAATGAAAAAATAAACAAATTTAAAGAACGATAAAGAGATAAAAAAAAAATTAAAAATATGAGGGAAGAAATAATAAATAATGAAAAGGAATAAATATTTATATTTATTTTATACTAGATCGGTCTGGTGGGCCTTATGTGGTTGATATAACCGTTACATTATGATGGAGGGTTATAGTCTCGTAACTATAATATACCATGTTATAATTAAAAGAGAAAAAAAATAGAACAAATAGATAAGAATATCCTACCCTAAAAAAAAATAGAAAATTAAAATTAATAACAAAAAATAACGATTTTGTAGACTTGACAAAACAAACAATTACCCTATAATGGTAAAAAAACAAAAAAAAAAAAAAAGTTAATGTGAAAAAGGGACGAGAGAAGAAAAAATAAATAATAATAATTAGTAAAATAGGGTAGTGTGATTAATGAATTAATAAATATAGAATTTATAACGGTATGTTCTGCCGCCGCCTGGGCTTTAGTCTTCGGGTTGAGGTTGGGTTTCCCTGGTTGTAGGTCACTGCTTCTTTAACTGTTGGCAACTGGGAATGGAACTTCTTGAACCGTTTTTTTATGTGATCCTCTATTGACTCCATCTGTAATTCCCGATGGAATTGTCAATTTCTTATTTACCAAGGAGCATTAACTGCGATTCTCAGGACTTTGTTTTTGATAAGATTGTATTTTTTTCCTTTTAAGGGATGCCGATGTACAGTTGTAAATAGCAATAAATAATTTAAAAAAAAAAAAGGGATGCCGCTCCCCGGTACAGGTGTACATCAGCAGTGATCTGAGGATTGTTATAAATATAAGAACAGTTGTTTCTGGTTTTAGTTTGGAATTTAAGGGAAAAATAAATCATGTATAACTTTAGTACATAATGCACACATTTTTATAATGCCACATATAAAAATAATTATTCTGTGACTATTTGTATTAATAGGAATAGAAAAAAAATTGTGCTTCACTATTCATAAGTATGCTGTGTATGGTGCAACCCAATCAAATTTCATTTTTTCTACTTCTCTTTTTCAAATAATTTTTTTATGATAGAGTGAGTTATTTATTTTGATAATTCTATAAATATTAATTCTTTTTTTTTATTACTTGTTTATTCTCTTTCATTATTTAATTAAATAACTGGTATTATTTTTATTTATCTATTTTTTTGATAATTTATCTTTGTTTTTTATAATTTTTCAATAATTATAATATTGTAAATAGTCAGGGGTCTCTATTGCATGAAACTATACTTCACCCACTCTGTGAAGTATTATAAAAAATCAAACAACCATGTAAGGCCTAACAAACAGATCTGGTAATCAATAAATATATAAAAGAAACAAAAGAAAATATTGTCTTTCGGTTCATCTTTTTATATATCACTAACAGTATTTTTGTGAATCAGGCAACTGTATAGAATTTTATTTTTAACATTCCAGTGATTTATTAATAAAACATCAATCTATTAATTGCGAGTTTAATAAAATCTATTATTGTTTAAGTATGAATCAATAATGGCTTTATTTTCCTAATCAACTGTTATTGATGATAATCAGTTGAAACGATTCTGTTATTGAGAGTAAGCCTATCTAATGCAGTTCAAAATAACCATGCCTCATTTGTGTTGCCTTGAAAGGCAGTTTTTTATCGGAACCTTGTGGAAGTTTTTCTACCGCCCGGGCGGGCTATACACGATACTTAGCCACAATGGACTTTCCCTCTCCCCATTACATTATTTACTGAAGCGAACTCCACTGACCTCCGTATGATCTAGTTTATGATTCCGTTGTCCACCGGTCCCATTATTCCGCAACTGCTGAAGTATACAGACTTTTCCTTCTCACATATGCAAAAGCTCTAATAAGCTTGAATATACATTAACTTCGAATAATAAGGCTACTTCTAAAACAAATAAAACGAATATGTGAATAATTCCCTATTGTATATATAGTAGACAGAAAAGGAGGGCTTTAGATGAGGTATCAATTTCTGGGTGTTCAGAAGATTAATACATTTAATAGATATTTACTACGTAAGTCCCTAAAATATCTATTTTCAATTAAGAGAATATGTTTTTTTTTTATTATTTACCTAGTATTATTATAATGTTGTTTTAATTATTTTTGAAGCTTTAATGTTTTTATTATCATTTTTTATATTATTTTATTTAACAATTTCATATTGTTTATTATATATTGTGTGAATGAATACTTAGAGCAATAATACCAATTTCTCTTGATTATGGCAACTTGTATTCTTATCCTTCAATAAATTTATGAAACATTAGAGCTTACAGTGGTGTTGACTATAACAGATTTTATTATTAAAGTAATATCAGGACCTTACACTAACAAAAAAATTGTCCATACAATCGCAATTTTCAAGGTTTCATTAATTAAGTTGTGTAATTCAAGTATTCCCAGGGTTTTGATAGTTTAAATTTGCTGGTATCGCTGGAGTGGACTATATTTGAAATAATTATAATTATAATGAACAAAACGAAATAAAACCTCTATTATTTTTATAGTTATCGAACAATTGATAAAGTTTGTTTTGCCAAAAGGTTGCAATATAGTTGTTTGATTTGGATTCATTCTGACTATTGCAGTTAAAATAAGTTTACAGGATATAATGGAAGTGGTAATAGGTTACTTGGTTTGAATGTTCCAGTCGATGTTACGATGGAAGACGGGTTTCTTTCTTGTTCCTTTCTTTCCATCTTGCCGCCTCCGCCTCTCTTGCCTGGTGTGGTGAAGTTCTACTCACTCATGTTCCGTTGTAGAAAGTGGTATTGCCTTCGTAAAACGTGCTAGCTCTCTTTTTCACCTATAGAGGTCTATTTCACCTATATGCTCAGTAATCCATATGTTTTCACTAGAGGGCAACATCTCCCATTCCCTTTAAAATTTCCTTGAGGGGACCAAGTGCCTACTATAACGAGTTTTTACTTTAAAAAATACGTATGACATAAAATTTTCTTATTTTTACCGCATTGTATTCGAAAGAGATATAGTTGTTATCATTATTCCAATTCAACAATAACAATATACTATTAATCTCATAGGTGATAGGGCTCTCTTAATTCTAATGATATACTTACGTACATTAATAAAATTAATTAAAATTTAATTCTGAAAGGGATTTTATAATCGTTTCTCTGATTTAGTAAGCTTTGCTTAGAGATTTGTTATATTTTTCAAAGTATATTGTAATTTTTATAACTTTCACGTAATGTTTGATTTTTGGACGTTTTTCTATTTCATCGTACAGTTTTTTATCACTAATCTATGTTTGTTATCACAAATGGAAGGTCATTACACAATTTTTTAAATTAGTCTGTTTTTAAAATATTACACTTTATTTTCTGATGGCATAATAGATCGTAAAATAATATGTTAATAAAAAAGGGTCAGTCATATTGTGATTGGATATGTAAGTATTAGCAGTATTAAGCCTAGAATTAGGGTTGAAACCGGAGCGGATTTGATTACAATGTGGTCTAAATGGACTATTTCGTTCGTTATGTTCCACCCTGAACAAAATCAATACATATTAATTGTCCTGACAAAAAAAAAAAAAAAAAATGTTTATTATTCCCCCTAAAAAATAGCAAAAAATGTAAGACATATAAACTTTGATTAAGACGAATTGTCTTCAACTCATCACCCAGGCTTAATGGTTAAACTGAAACAACAGTTCACACTTTTATGATCCTGGTTTGACTATTGTGGGTCCTAAAATCCTAGAATTTTGTTTTTTTAATTACCAGGAGTAAGAAGCTCTACGAGAACTACGAAATTATTTAATTCCACTAATTATAAACAAATAGACCAACCAAAGACTATTTGTTTGATAATTTGTTTTCATTGAAATTAAATTTTAATTTTTACATGGAATTCCTTCTTCCTTTTTTACAATGAAAGAGCTATAACACTTCTTTTTATTCGAAATCACTTCTGTATTTCATTTTTTTTACTGTTCGGGGATTTTTGGACAAACATTTTATATTTCATTAAATAAATCAAATTGTATCCTTGTATAGTCTGAACACTTTTTATTACATCAACAGTCCAACGTTTCGGCCATTTCGGCCATTCTCAAAGACAATCTTCAAATATAAATTCTCACCTCATATCAAAATTTAAAAATTGTTTTGCATGCTGTTCTGCCTACGTCATTAATTATAAGTCAAACACGCCCTATTTTTAAAAAAATTAATTAATTTTTAAAACTTTTAGTTTTCAATTATCAACACTATCACTACCATATAAAAAAACTACAACAAAAGAAGTTTGTTATTTAAAATTTATAATTACCAGTCTCAAGAAATTGAATAAAATATATTTAATTTTTTTTTATTTCTTCAAGTCGTTCAGGCATTCAGGCTTCTGGGTGTGAATTATGCAGCTAAGATGAAATTTGTTATTGTGAACTTTTGATATTACCAAAATTTTACCTTCATTATTGGAGGAGGCGTGGAAATGATTTGATAACCAAATAAAACTGTTCGGAGTAACCGTGTTCGAGGAAAGTTGCAAAAAAGCAAACTAGAGAGAGGCAGATTCAAAAACTTTCTAATTATCAAATCAGTAACGTTGTTTTTGGGTAGTTATCTTGTCACCTCGTTATTTAATTCGTCATCAATTATTATATTGTAGGTTCTTACCTTTATAAATATCATTATATTTGAGGAACTCAAAAAAAGAAACAGTCATCAACTATAGGTTGATTCCTTTATTCCACAGGATCAACATTTATCTATCAATCTGGAAAATTCATAGTGAGAAAGCTAACGTGATTCCATCCACGAACATAATCCTAATGCCTGACTCCCTGAAAAGCTGTGATAGCTCAGCCTACCAGAAAGAGACAAAGAGCCCCTCCAGAGGTCGTTGTCTCCCTCAGTGTAATATTTTACACTCTCTTTCTTCCGGTCACTTCAGTTCGAAATGTTCGTGGTTCAGTGGACTCCCTCCTCACCTGCCTTTTGTACCCTGTGCTTCGATAATATGGCTCAGCCTCCGGCTGAATGGCTGCCATACTGTCATTAATATGATTCAAAATTAAAGATGATATAATTCTTTTATTCTTCATTTTTTGTTTATAATTATATTTTATTAAGTTAAATTAAATAATAAAATAGTTTACACTACTATAGATACTGTAATTTAAAGTATTATAGTTCACTACCGCACTAAACTGCTTTGACTCTTACCCCCTCCCCTACTTATAACTCTTTTAACTCCTCTATTGCTATTGTTATATTATTGCCAAAAATCATTCCTTGTTTATAAACCATATTATTAAATTATATTTCTAATTTTATCCCATTTTTAGGGGACAGCGGTAGCAGCGTGGTAACGTGCCAGTCTACCAACCACAGGTTGTCGGATCAAATCCCGGTCCCACCCGGGCTTTTTTCAAGCACAAAATAATGGGTGGCACTCACAAAAAATAGGCGTGGGTGTGACGAACCCTCCCTGCGAAAAAAAACCACGTCAAGAAATGCGCGATGTATTTCCTAATACTAGGAATATTACTGCCTAGTATTGGTAAATACATCGCGCGAGGACTTAGGCCTCCATGGTCTGTTGTGCCCATAAAATAATAATTTCATTTTTAAGGAATGTTTAATTTATTAATAAAATTCATGTTGTTTAATTCTATCTAATGGTGACCGTAAATCCTTTATTACGGTGATATATATAAAATTCAGTTCCCTAGATAGTTCATTATCCTTCAATAATCATTTGTGGTATGCAAAAAAACAGTTACTGATTTTGAGGTAATTTTATCGTAAAAAAAGTTTGTGTATATATATTTGCAATGTTCACGTATTAATTAATAATATTTTGATTTTGTAATAACCAGAAATTCTGTGAAAAATATTAATGAATGTGATGCGTAGCTTTTGTCTTTCTCTTATTAATTTGAGAGATATTCAGGTTCCTGTTAGAACAATATTTGTATTGGCTTGACGTCCATTCATCATAATTTCATCGGCTAAACAACATTTTGTGAGCTCGCCAAACCCGGGCTATGATTAAGTGTTAATTTGGCTACTGTGCTCTGAGAATCGATAAGTTTATTCAGTCCTATCGCATGACCTCAAATTATAACCATTCTCATAGTGGTTTAAGTTATCATTAATTCATCGGTTTTCTTACTTAATGAAAACCTTTCTTTTACTAAACATTTTTTCTCGAAGCAATATTAAATCCATCACCGCTTTTAAAAGTTGTGAAACCTATTTTAATAAATTTTTTCCCATTCCTGGTCATTTTTTGTACCACTCTATTCTAACCATGGTGAGGGTCGAATTTTCATTTCGTAGTACATAAATAAAATCTACCTTTCTTTCTTGAACAAGAGGGTTTTCAAAGAAAATTTGGATAAGGGCTTTGAGGACACACAGAGGCAGAGTTAACTATTACAGATTTATCTTTTGATGACCCAACTTTTTGTACAGTTATTCATTATATTTAAATGATAAAATTATATTTTTTATTTTCCTTTAACACTAAATGATAGCGTCTTTCGTCATTTAAGACCTTCAGCACCTACGTAGGTTTTACTCTGGTTGAATATGTTATCTGTGAAAGCTTAAGTTAAAATTCAAAATTAAATAAAATATTATTAGTTCTTTGTAACTCGGTTCCTTAGGAGAATGCTCATCGTGAATCTATGGCTTGGAACTAAAATCTACCATAATTCCGTTTGATTCTGTAGTATTATATTTAAATTTAAATTTTCATCGGATCGATCATTTATTTATTTAGCTACAATTAATTTATTTTAATATGTGCTATACAGGCTATTAAAAAAACAAAAACAAAAAAATTCAGTAAGCTATATTTTCATAATAGAAAGTAGTACAAAATTGCAACCAACTCACATTTATTTAACTATAGTAGAGGTTTCGGTATATTGGATGTCTTGTGACTAATCTACTTCTTGAGTTTCAGCTATAACTTTAAATTAAATTATTGTAAAAACGAATACCCACTTTAAAGAAAATGCATAAATAATTTCTAAGGGAATGAGGTGACGGATATATTCTATCCCGGGAGAGTGAACAAAGGATAAAATAATAAAGGAAAGAGAAGTAGAATTCTAAGCTCTACCCTAATCCGATCAGACTGTACTTTTTAACTGTTAGATTTGCATGGTAATGAAGTTTGGCGCGCGCGGGTAATGTGGCAACTGCCCACCAAAAAGGATCCACTGCCCCACAATCGTCGGCTCCAACTGTTATTGGCCCACCCTTGTCGGTAATTACCTCCCCTTTATCTCCTTTATTTATTTATTTTGTCTAATTCCTTCCCCGTTTCTCTTGTCATTTATCCAACGGTAGTTTTAATTAACGCTGTTTTAGAACCGATTGTTGTTTGGAATTAATTAATTTAATTCTCTCCTTCTTTTTTTTTTTGTATTGTAAACGAAAACAGTTGCCTCAGCGAAAACAAAACTTTCTAACAATCAGATTACTAGTGGTTGATCCGGGATAAGTTTAATTTAGAAAGTATTTATGTATGATTTGACAATAGAAACTTTACTTCGAATGGAATTTTTATTGTTAATGAAGTATAAATTTCTCCTTTATTGGAAGAACGGCGCCGCTATTGTCTCAAGAGTCCATAGAGTTTTTTTTTAAGACACTTAGCCATTACAACCAGCTATATTATCTTTAAAAAAAACAATTATTTTTCGTCATAGAGATTTTTTTTACGACGTAGTGACTTTGTTACATCATAGAGTAGTAAATTATTCCAGTGACAGTGTTATTTATGCTACAAATAGAAAATTAAAAAAAAAAAAACTGTAATGTATCGCTTTCTTCAGACTTCGCAGCATAAGCTGGTGTACCACAGGGCTCTATACCGGCGTCATTATTATACTTATTCAACATCTATACATCATATCTGCCCACAACGAAGCATATTCTCACGGCAACATAACGACTCAGAAAAGGCTTTGCAGCATTTGGAAAAATCTCCATGCTCTAATTCAAGCATGATAAACACAATGAAAAATAGTGATCGGTAAATAAGTGAAATCACATTTCCACATCCAACAAAGTTAAGTTCTTAAGCGAAACAGTAAAATAACTTTAATTGATAATGGTTAAATAATTGATCTGAAATCCCGGTTCCAAATTAACAAGAAAATTATTTATTTTATGAAGATGTTCAGGATTGAGGTCAAGAAGAACTAAAAAATAGTTGATAACTACTTTTTTTATTTCTTTTTGACCTCCTCCCGGACTATCTCCTTCAAATGAACATATGGTTAATAGTCTTTTTATACAACTTATTCTATGATTCAAATTAACACTACATCTTTTAAATAAACAATTCTAATTACCAGTAATTGAAAGCGAAAAAGATTTATACTTACCTACTTAGTACATACTAGGATCTACTTTTTTTTTCATTTATTTTCTTTGAAACTTCACATGATTATATGATAACACTTAGTTTTAGAATTACATTTAGTATTTTTTTAAAAAGAAACTGCTACCCACTAATAAGTTGAACCCTAGCAAGAGGGTAGATTGAACTCTGGTCGCTCTAATCTGTCCTTTGATTAACACTTAGTTTTCATAAATTTTGATTATGCATTTCATATTTTTTATACTTTTAGAATTTGATACATTATGTTTGTTTAATAGATAGATTACAGGCATACATTTTAAATTTTAGACTTAAATTATAGACACTCATTCATAAAGACCTTAACATCCCATTCGTTGCAGATTTGACCCAAACCAGATATGCGTCTTTTTATTCCAAACTCCTTAACCATCCTAACCCATTAATTCTTAATCTTTGATCCTGAACAATCCCTGATAATCCTCCGAGGCGTCTGAAAAGAAGATGGCCACGAGACCTTCTAGTTTAAATTAATGTGTGAAGTACCACCAATGGGTGGTTCCTTCCCAAGATTTTCAAGTGTATATGAAACTTACTACATATTTACTTATTGTATTATTTTGTACAGTTGTAAATTACAATAAATAAATAATTAAAAAAATTATAGACAAAACTCTTATTGCACATAGACTTACATACTCAAGACTACTTTACTACTAACAACACGAAGCTTCCCTAACAAAAGATGAGGCTTACTTAAGAATCTGGAATAAGGATCTTCCGCATCAATTATCTGGATTGAAATTTTTTATGGAAAGGTATTGCTGAGTGAATAGTTTTTATCTTTATAATATTATTTTCATCTTACACTACATTTGTCAGTTATAGCATTTCTTGCACTCCTGATTCATTCGAATAAAGTAAAAAAAAATCTATTTACTTTACAATAAACTCAAAGGCCTTTATTTAATTTCAACGCTCAACAGAATTTTTCAAGCTGAAACAAAATTCTTATTCATTATTGACGATAAATAAGGTTTAGGCTTTTTTTTTTCTTTTGGCAGAATAATAAAATAAGTAAAATTTTATTTTAAATAAAAACTAATATGAAATTGGAGAATGAACAACAATCTTTTATTTAAATATATTAGTTTATTACACAGACAACAACGTTTCGGGGTTATCCCCCATCTTCAGGTTGCTAGAAAACAAATTTACAAATTTAACATATGCTTACAACATTAAACCTATATCACATTATTCATTAAACTATTTACCTGATTAACTTTTTTATATAATATATAATGAACTCCTTATTAATCACTTCAAGGTTGTACTAAGCTAATATATTATTGTCAATAATTGAAACTTATTATAATAATCAATTATTACACATTTTTAAATCAAGGAGAATAATTAACTTCCTAAAGGTTATCTTTAACTATGATAATAACAATAATCTACTGCCTCTATTACTACAAAGATGAACAATTTAACAATTTATTAAAAAACAATTTTTATATAATAACACACAACAAAAATTAAATAAATCTAAATTCTATAACTATTATACAAACCCAAATTGTTAATTTATTTATGTCTATATAATGTGTGCATAAAGTCTTTGTGTCTGTTTTAAAATTAAATATTTTTAAATAAGGAAGATTGTTGTTCATTCACCAATTTCATATTAATTTCTAGAAACTCTTCCAGTAGGAGATCATTAATTTAATTTAAATAAAAAGTATATACTTTGCTCAAAATTCAAAGTTTCTATAAAATTATTGGAAAACTAATTTCATATCTAATTCCCCCTAAATATTGTTTCTTCACTTCATGTTTTTAAAAAAATGAAGGATTATATGACATGTAATTTCTCCCTCGAATTCAAAGTTTAAAGTTTCACCCTTATTTTTATACCCTTACTGGATACTATAAAAGCGTCTCGTAATTTGAACTGGAAAACATGATTTATTTTATATTCATATTGGGATAAGTAAATAAACTAGAAATATATAATATTGCATCTCAGTTCCACTTCTCAGAAGAGAATACATTCCTATCCCATTGTATACCCTCGATACAGTTAGAATATAGATGGTTCGGAGCGGGGTAGCTACAAAGATCGTACTTTTTGTAAATTTATTTTTACATCGGCGATTCTCCTACTACATGCCCCTCCTTGGAGAAGATGTAATTCCGGAAGCCTTTTTATTGAGCCTCAGAGACCATTTCCGACCAAGTGGAACTTAATAAATTCCAGCTTCCTGGTCAGGGATCGAATTCTAATCCTCTCGTAGCGTACTACACTCAATATATTGCCTACATCTCACGTTTCACTACGAAAATGTAATTTTTGCATTTTTCTATAGAAAAAATATAAAATAATATAATTACATTATAGAAGAATTTAAAAATGTAATAGTAAGTGTAAATATGTAACAGAATGAAAATAAAAAATGACTTTATAATTCTGAGAATTTGTCCCCTTGGTTTAAATTATAGATTCTTTACAAGTACAGATAAGAGATAGTGGATAATGTAGAGTCAAAAATAAAATTACTTTATTAACTGTACAAAAAATATAAATAAATGAGACTAAGACTACTGGTGTTATCGACTAACCAAGTACAATAGACCGGGAAAGGATATTTCAGTTGATATATATTGGAGGCAGGGAATTAGGAAATTGGGTTTATTTGACATCCTGGGACCTATGACTATTGTCACGTCATAGTATCTTTTCTTGTTTTTTTTTGAACTTCGAAAGTAGAATTGTTTGGTTATTGGGAAATCAAATTAGGATAGTTTGGCAGCTATGGTTTGAAGAACCGCCTGAAATGTTTGCGATATTGAGAAAGAGTATTGATTAACAGAGGTACTGACCGTTGGTTCAAACCATCTATTCAAAAAAAAATAAAAAATAAATTTTTCAAATCGACTAAATACATGGTTTTATAACTGCGCGATAGAGCAGTGTGACCAGAGAGAGGAATGCTTTATTCATCCATGCTGCCCAAATACATAGGGTTGCTAGATTACACAGTAAACTAATCAATCCGTTATTGGACATATATAAGTTACATATATTTACATGACATAATAAAAAATAACATAAAATCAATAAAATTAACATATAATCAATAAAATTAACATAAACATAAAATTATAAAATAAAATGATATAAATAATTATTATAATGCATATACACAATATCAATAATACTACAGGGAAAAAAATACTACAAATATTTAAAGCTAATATGTGCATACGTATAACATCATATTTATTCTAAACCTACCGA
This sequence comes from Halyomorpha halys, assembly GCF_000696795.3. Lineage (NCBI taxonomy): Eukaryota > Metazoa > Arthropoda > Insecta > Hemiptera > Pentatomidae > Halyomorpha > Halyomorpha halys. The sequence continues at coordinate 25,771 of NW_027106430.1, read as the reverse complement.
CTGCCCTACAGTCTCCTTTAATAATGTTACTCTTATCCCTGTCAAACAGATGCGTTACCTTGGACTACATTTGGACAAACCATTAACCTGGAATCCTCATACAAGACTGAAAACACAGAAAACTGCACGTCGATTTCGACTATTACAGCACTTACTAGACAAACGGTCTAAACTTCCAATACATTATAAAAGCCTGATCTACATGACTGTAATAAGGCCAATCTGGACATATGGAGTTATTGAGGCTCCACTAAACCTTCGAATTCCTCTCGTATTAAATCCTTACAATCCGAAATCCTTCATAAAATCCTCAATGCTCCTTACTTTGTCACAAATAAAATCAAACATAAAGACTTTAATGTTCCCTATGTAACCGATCTAGCCCGAACCAGATATCACTCCTTCCATTATAACCTCTCTAACCACTCAAACCCCCTACATTCTAATCTTGCTTCCTCTTCCATTCCTGATAATCCTCCGAGGCGCCTGAAAAGAAGATGGCCACGAGACCAGCTAATGTAAAATGTCATTAGAGTGTTACCAATGGGTAGTTTCTCTACACGCCTGTAACACTCCGATTTAACTTAGATCAGATTTACTAAATGTATTATAATGTACAGTTGTAAATTTCAATAAATATTTTTTTTTTAAATATGCCTACGTGACTATCACCAATATGAGGATTGAATTGAATTTTACTTTACTTAATAATACTAAATATACTAATTGATTTAAATGTATCGAATGACAACTGTCATTTGGTTTCCGGTGATGTAATGAATATATCACATAGCCGAATAATTAGCTTGTCCATGTGTTCAACCGCAATCATTCTTATTCATTTAAAAAAAAAAGACACTCTTCATTTGAAAGACCACTTCAATAACTCATTCAAAAAGAAAACATCAACAATCGGTATTGATCATAGAGGCTCTGAGGTTTGAAAGATTATTGGCAGAATTACAAAGGGCAGATAGAGTGGCTGTCATCAACCGATCGGGCTGTCCGTCAACTGACTCTCTCGTTTAACAGCAGCTATTGAGCCCACGATAAAGAATACAGATATATCACGAAGATACTACGCTTCAATCGCAACTTTGGGTTTATCCTATCGATTTATATCCTACTAAAGCATGAGATGTAATTTGGTTCTATGAGATATAAACAATGTCTTCTGTAAGATACTTGATCTTCTGATTGTATAAAGGGTGTTTCACAAGGAAATAGGTGATTAGATATCTAAAAAAAAATATTTCAGGGTTATCTACTTTACCTTCATATTTTAATTCGTTGTCGAAATCTGTTTTTTAAAAAATTTTACTAGAACAACATGTTTTTTATCATAGAAATTCAAATCCCAGAGATGAAGGTGAGTATAACAAATTAAAAAATAAAGTGCAATCAAATATTAAAACTACTGTTGATTTAGTGGTCTCAGTCGGTTTTAAAATTAAGCACCAGTTTGTTACTATTTAAGTAATTTTATTTGGATAAAATAGTAGTGGAATTACATAAGACTGGAGGCAGTGGATAGTAATTGTTATCAAATCTATTCAGAATAATGTTAGAGATCAAATTAAACGGGATTGCCAGAGATTGATAAAAGACAGTTATTTCAGCATTTGATTCTACTTTCGTATCACCCTATTGTTAACAACCTTCACTACTTAAAAATAAATAAAAACGTTGGGAAAATAATGTAAACCTTTCTTAATATAACAACACTCTATTTTGAGTAGTAACTTACTTTATAAACATATTAATGGAAAAATAAACTGGGCATAAAATAGAGTGATTAGAACTAAAATAATAATAAGTAGGCGTATTGTTGTTTATATCCAAAGTATTTTTTACATCCCTACCTCAATGTATCTTTGAAATTAAGGTTCGCTAACTTGAAGATACCGTTGGAAAGCTGATGAAATGAAACGACTTTTATGATATCAAAAACTATCATGAAAATTCATCTTATGTACACATAATCGGATATCAAATGTAATACATATCATATATACCTATTTAGCATTTATTACGTATATATAGTACTGTACTTAAATAAAATAAATTTTAAGCATAAAGGGCATCTTTCTGGCCTAATCCAACTGGTACTAACAATGAAGATAGCCATGAATCGATTCACACTAACTTGACAAAACTGAAAATATTTTCACTTGGTTTTTTTTAATATTTAATAAAATATTTTCATTTCTTCTTTTTTATTCCTCAAACGTTTTTTGAAGAACTGATGCAAACTCTAAACCTTTTAGAGAGAACTCTTCAATTAAGTGTTTGAACAGCAAAAGTTTTTTTTTATTTTACAAACTTGGATTTATTTTTTTAAAAATCGAGATGGGAATGTTATTATCACTCACAAATTTTTACCGTCAGAATGAAACGCCATGAATGCTTAAAAATGAAAATTTGTTGTAAAACCCCACTTTCCTTTTTCGAGTTTATCCCTCCATTTTCTTACCAAGCTAAATATTCTCGTGCCAATATATAATTTCACTGTTATCTTATAAAAAATGCTTAACTGTTCCATAAGACAAGAAATCCGTGTTAATTCACGCATTGAGTGAAAACTAATAAAATGTTCTCTATAATAATGTACCAACACGGATAAAATACTGAACTGTAGGCAATTTGGTATGTTTTACCATTTTTAATAAATGCTAGTTTTTCAAAAAAAGAGAAATTTTGAAAAACTTAGTAAATTTATACCAGATCCTCGACTATGAAACACAAAAATATTTTCTCATATAGCTGCGTATTTTATATAGCCACGTTACATTTATAAAAAGAAAACATAACAAAAATTGTAAATGATGCTTTTGCTTTTTTTTGGTAGTTCACCTTTAAATATAATACTCAAAATATCTTCATGTTCATAAAGGTTAATGATATGTAAGATGATAAGATTAATAACACTTACCATTGTAAAAATTTATTAGCACTTATTACTTTATAAGAAAGAACTTTCTTTATACATATATTGATGCTGCCTCAGATTATTTACCTTTGGTAAGTATCTTTTATGACAACTAATTTATTATACTTGAGTGTTTTTGACTCCACTAGTACAAATACTTAGCTTTAAAATATCGTACATTTGCATACGTGTTTATTTAGACTTAAAAGCTACCTACGATTCATTCTGGTGTCCTTTAAAATATCATCACATATATAATATTATTTTTATTTACAGAAATTTATATTTATGATCATTAGACAGTTTTTTTCATTTTATATAAGTATTTTTAACTACTTTTTTTATTAAATCTAGTATATTCTGCTTAGTATAGTTTCTCTTTTAATTTTTTTTGTTTTTATATTGCACTTATTGATTAATTTTGTTCTACTTGTTGTGTAATACCACAGTTCTAACATACCCATTAGATTGGGTTTCATAGCTACATTTTTTTTAACAAAAATTCCTATAAAACTGCATATATTTCTACTTTATAAATGGTTCGAGTCTATAAAATTTAAATTTTCCATAAAAAAAAAAATAAAACGCTGATATGAAGCTTTCTCTCGGCCATGAGAGACTGAGTAGCTCTTAGAAATTAGAATGACAATGGAAGGAGGAAAGAAGCGATATTGAGCTACTCTTGTAAAATGGCTGACATAATCTCACTCAGATCATTAGAGCTTACTGGGGATAAGGGGCCACTTACTACCCCCTCGCTTCTTCGATGCCTTCCATTTTTAGGTTTCCGAAAAGTTCATTGTCTTCTATAATGATACCACTTCTTGTAGTACATGAGAAGGTTCTGTTGTTCACCTTTCTATTAGACCATGGTTTCTCGTGGCATCTTTTTGGAAATTTGACTAAATAATTAATCACTACTGAAGAAATATGGTGGCGGTCAGGAAAGTAGCACAAATAGTACGCAACTATTTCTTAAGAGCCAAGACTTCATTTTGTCTAAAAAAAGATACTAAAACTAAGAATATTGTGTATTAGATGACATGGAATATAATTTGTACTATTGTAGGACTACAAAATATTGTAAAAAAAAAAAAAAAAAAAAAAAAAAAAAGACTGAGAAAGAGAAATGGTTTATTTAATAACAAGCAATGCTGGCCAAATAAACTAGGTCGCTACCAGTATTGCTAATTAGTCGTAGGATAAAATATAAATTATAACATAAGTGTTTAATAAAGTTATAATATGTTTAACTATCTTTTTTTTCTCGAAATAAGAACATATCATGATTTTTTTTTTTAATATCTTTATTGAAATTTACAACTGTATATTATATAATACATTCAGCAAATTTGATCTTGGTTAAAATGGAGTGTTACAGCCGTGTAGAGAAACTACTCATTGGTATCACTCTAATGACATTTTATATTAGTAGGTCTCGTGCCCTTCATCTTTTCAGGCGCCTCGGAGGATTGTCAGGAATGGAAGAGGATATATTTTTTTTTTTTTTTTTTTTATGACTATGCTCTATTAGTTTCTTTTTATAGTGTATTTTTTCTTTTCCTTTATTAATTGGTTTGTCCTTGCAAACTAAAATAGCACTTAATTTTACACTATTAATTTGTATATAATTTCCATAATCTTATAGTCCTACCAAAGTTCATATTTCATTTTATGTCATCTTATACTCTTACTCTGTTTACAATACTCTTAATTTTTGTATCTTGCTTTTAGCCCTAATTAAGCTCTGCTAATTGGAGCGAAACGTTGGTGTTCAATAAATAGTTTTGAACTTCCCCTTTGACCGCCTTCTTTCTTCAGTAATGATTAACTGTTTAATAAACTTGATGACTTCTTTTAAATTTTCAAAAATAGGTCATCAAGGGAACCTTTCTTATATAAAGGTGTACATAGGACTTCTTACTCCATTAATTTTTATTTGGAACCGAATTTCTATAAGAATAATTTCATCATTTAGACTTAACAGTATTCACAGAATATGGTATCAAGAAGCTGAATCACTATAGAACATTTTACAGTTCCGGCTCATATTCGGTGTAATGATCCATTTTTTGTAAAAAACAATACTCCATACTGTTACAAGATCTCATAGAACTCTTCATTTTAAACTAGCATATAAATTAATTGTCTTTGCTGTTTAATACTCGTAATAATTTAGAATTTGGAGGGTTATTTTATATAAAAACCATCATGCTCTATTATAGCTGTTTTAATGGCCTAGAGGTTTTTTAAAAGAACCTTAAAAGTCAGAGAATTTCATAAAAAGGTTTTAGTAGGCAAACTTCGTAGTACTTTAGAATTAGATTTAACGTAACTTTTTTCGAAATTAAAAAAAAACTGAAATGGAAAAAAAGAAACGAATAATTATAATTTATTATTTTTTATATATACACATTTTCAGTGTTTCTTTCTTGTTTTGAACGGCTAAGGACAAAGAAAACTGGTCAATTTCTTATTATAAAGTTGATAATTTAGAATGAAGAAATTTAACACCCATTCTCCAGTCTTGAAGTTAAAATTCATGGTTAGTTAAGGTAGATAAGTAATTGATATATATATTTTTGTATAATGGAAGTAATATTTTATTTTATTATTGTGAAACCACAACATGATTGAATTTCATAGACTTTTTTGATGATTTATGTTAAAAACTTCTAATTAACATAATAGATAAATAAAGTTAATTTCCAGTTAAAGAAACAGAAAAAAATATTTCATTTTTGTTTTCACCCTTCATAAATTCTAAAGGGATCTTCGATCTTAAAACTTAATCGATCCGTACTGAACGGATGATCCTTCCAGTAGAGGATATCCTGCATATATTTCTAAAGTGGGCTGGAGTTGAAATATATTTGACCAAGTTTGAAAATAGTTAGAGGCAGTGCCAAGTCATAAATATAAGTTAGGGTTATTAATGCTGTTGCTGGTTAGCGGTGCGAGAGCTACTGCCCGATCTGTCTGCTTGCTCCCACCGGCCCCTACCCCTCTCTGTATCGCTAGGGGCTAACAAAGCACGTCTCTTTTCTAAAGATTTTTGATTAATAAATTAATTAATATTTTGTCTTATCAAACGACTTTGATTACAAACCACAAAAAAAAAACATACTTTTTTGAATTTTTCTTAAATTTTAATGAATTATCCAATATGCCACTCTCAAAGACAATAGCAGGTGTAAGCACTCAATCATACCAAACATACTTGTTAAATAAAAATACAAAAGTCATAATTGAAATAAAATAAAAAGTATAAACTAAAATGAATAATATGTACACATTGTAAATAAATATAAGTGGATACATAAATTAAATAAGAGCAAAATAAGGAAACAACTAAGGTAAAGCATTAAAATAAAGTTAAAAAAATGATGCGTTAGTTTTTCACTGTAGATATTATATGTGGAGAATATGGTAGGAAACAAGGCTAATAAGAAAAAACTTAATTTATTAGTTCCAACATTTGGTTTTCAACAATTTTAACAACAAAAAATACAGAACCACAATAAATAAAAGGATATATAGGGTAACTAGAAAATAGCAAAAATATAATGACATTAATGAGAATAAATACAGATAGAATTAGAAAAAATGTATAATGTAAGAATTATAAGAAAATAGTGCAGTATGAGAAAATAGTAATATTAAAATTATAAAAGAGATAAGAAAATAACATACATATGAAATCCAGTAAGGAAATATATATATGTTCATAATAGTTAGAGACCAGATTTTCGTGCAAACAGTCAAATAACACTAATTTTATATTGCACAAAATTTCACTTTTTGGAGTCTGTACGTTTTGAGTTTTTCTGCACAAAATTGCACGTTTCACTCTTTTTGGACTAAATGTTTTTTTTTTTTACATAACATTTAATGCAAGCACTAAATTTCTCATATCATAAGACGTATATATGACAATATTTATTATTTTATTCATTTTGAATATATAGTTTAGAATTGACAAATGCATTTATTAACATATAAAGAATCACATTCAACTTAAAACAAAACAACAGAATATTCTTGAAATAGTACTAATCAGTGGTTTCTTGTAAAAGCCTCTCTAGAATAAGCTTGTTATAGAGAAGGTTCAGTTTTATTGTTTTAACTGTGATTCGTTGTCACTGTAAATTTCAAATTTCTATTTTTATTCTGACCTTTTTGGTTTTTATTTGTTATTATAAAAATTAAAAAAGATGGTGAGAGTTGGGTCAGGTATCTCATCCAAAATTAAACTCTTATAATGAATGACCCAGAGCTGTATTTGATGGAAGAGCTGTCTTCTGCACTTCCTGTGAATAATCAATAGGGTATGAAAACGAATTTCAAACAGACACTGATTTTTATTCTAAATATAAATAAACAAAAAAGAATTTTACTTACGCATTTTTAATATTTTTTCTCTCTTTGAAGGTGGCCTACTTTTTAAAATTGACTTATTACTAGTAAACTTGTTTTTATTAATGATATATTGAAAAGAACTTGCATCTTAAAAGGGAAATTTTGCTTAAAAGAATATTTTGAAATATTCCTTCCTATATAATGCCTTAGATATTTTTCTAAAATTTTAAATTAGGTAGTTTTAAGAAGTGTAAAATTGAATTCAAGTCGTTATAATTAGAACATAAAATCATTTAATACAATATGATTTAAATGATGTTAGGAAAGCTTTCCATTTATTATTATTACAAATTGAACAAAACTTGATTATTCCAGGTTATTATATTATTTTCTTCTTCTTTCCTATTTCATAATTATTAACATCCTTGTTAATAATGATTACATTTATATTTGTTAACAATTATACACATTTATAACAATAAAGTATTATAAATGACACCCTACACTGCTTGAAACAGACAGGAGGTAAGGAATAATATCGGATAAATGGAGTTGCCCAGGTGCCGGTAGAGATGAGGGAGTCTGACCGGAAGGTGCCTTGATTTCTTCAACGGATCCGCCCCTAACTCGATTACTTTCGATATATCGATAGGGACTCTCCTGTTTCCGTTCAGTCCAAAGCACTTACCGAGGCCTCCCTTCAAAACAGCTTCTCCACGTGTGGGGGAAGCTGGCTGTCTTTCAGCTGTCAATATTTGCTGAGTTATGTCCCTCCTCGTCCATATCCTTTCTTATAGCGCTCGGTATTGAAATATCTTATTCCTGGGGTAAAGTTGCTTTGTATCCTCAGGAGGTACCGCGCACCCTTTACCACCGAGTTAAGATGAGGATAAATGAAAATATTATAATCAGATTGACTATTAAGCTTCTCCCTTCCCGAAAAGGTGTGAATTGTCGCGGATATCGTACATATTCGATAATAATATGACATTTTATAAAGAAATTGTGTACTTTCTACTAAACCGTATTGGGTAAAAATATTTTCATCCACATTTCTTGTCTTCAGTCTTAGATGTCAATTTGTTTGTAGATGGTTCATTTTTCTGAGGGATATATAATATTGACACTTTACGGCTTGTAAATTGAATCTATTTAGAGTTACTTAAGGCGAAATCTATCTCGACTTATGTTCTTTGTTACTTATGTAGAACTTTAGGGGACAGCTAAAACTTCTAACATTCGATCTTTTCTGTACAAAGTCCTTCGACCAATGTTCCAATGATCTTTTAGAGAACCAACAATACCCTACATTATGACCTTAATATCCTATTTGTTTAAAACCTTATTCCATTCAAAATTTTCCACATTTCATGAGAAACTTACTCATTATTCTAATCCCTTTGCACAATACCCCCCCCCGAAAATCCAGAGATCTATAGTGAATAATTAAATTGGAGTTCTGGCAGTAGCCAGATTTTTACTCAAGCCCAGGCGTCTGCGTCTAGTTCTTTATAATGGTGACTCTAGTTTTGAACCACCTTTAAAAAAATATACGGTTTGTAAAAAAAAAAAAAATAATAATTATAACATCGTCCTAATGCTCAATCTAATTGCTTTGTCCTGAAAAATGATAGCGATAACAATATATTAGAGTTTTAACTAAATATCGAATTAAAATTTAAAAATGAAAATTGAACTAATTCTCCAGCTTTACCAAACGTAGCCTGAATTAGATTAAAGATATTTGATAAATTGTTTGTTTTTTTCAGACTTTATAACATATATTTTTAACTGATTTATTTTATCGTCAATAAAATGTAATCGGATTATTTAGAAATTCAATCCGGTGTTCGATTCGCTTATAAAAAGAAGCGAAAATAATTAAAAAGCCATACCCAGGCTTTAAATAAGCGGATTTAGTCACCGCTTTTATTCGAGCTAAGCCCCAGCGAGATACATAATCGGATCAGTTATATACAATAATTTTTAAAATGGGGTTCTTAGTCGAATGCAGGATCTGCTACGGCCGGTTGGAAAAACTTTGAACTGGATCCTGATAATTTATGAAGAGAGATATCCAGGCGATAGAACATTGAAATAAAGAAGATGGTGAAAAAATGCTGGTTATGCCTTCCCCTCGAGCATTATCTTGTGAGAAGATCCTGAGGGGAGCCTTAATATTTCAACTAGAGGCCCCAAGGGGACCCCACTCGGCCTTATGTTTGAGCCCCAACAATCTCAGGGCTATGGGGCCCCTTAGTGTTAATAATCTAGTCGGCTAAGGCTTGCTTTCCTCTTCACAGTTAATTATATAATTGAGTTCTATTGTAATTGCCATAGGTAATGCAGGTGTCTCACCTCCATTTCCCTCTTTCAAATTTAAATTACTTAAAAGAGGTTAAAATCATTAAAGTGCGATAATTAATATCGTTAACTGGTGATCTAGAAAAAAAATTCTTTTCTTTATGTTACAGGCCAAATAAAATATAGTTAAAAAAAAAAAAATCAATAGAAAGTGAATATCAACCTGGATTGGTATATAAAATACAATGCATAAATTGTTCATCTATGTATACATGAGAAACCAAACTATTAATGAAAGAATTACCAACATAATAATGGCTTTAAAAACCTGGGAAAGTACTCAAAGAAAACAGCACTGGTACAACTCGTCTTTTAAAGAAAATAAAACATAATTTTGATTTTAAACATATGAAAGCTGTTTATAAGGAAGATAATATTTTTAGAGAATACACTTTAGAAGAAATATATATTTCTGAAAATTCTAATTATACAGATAATTTCCAATTAAATTTTTAAAAAAATGAACCTTAACCATCATTATTTCTGAAGTTCTGAATAAAATTAATATGCAGAAAATTGTTAATTATGCATAATATTTTTTTAATATAAAATAAAATTATTTATAAAATGGTGAAAAAGATATTCATTCATTAATTAGCAAGGATACCTTCACAAAATATGACTAACATTAAATATTCCTGTTTTAGTTTATAGAGTATATAGTATAATATTTAGGACTGAATTAATAGATGTCATCGAAGTAAAACTTTACACTTAGTAAGAGTGCGTTTTGATGTAATTCCATTTAATCTATTCAGAACCAAAATCAACATGTCCCAAAGCGCAATTTACTGCTTTAACACATGTTTAAGGGTATTTTGTTTTCACGACTAGACAAGACAATTCATAACCTACCAATTCTAAATGTTTCACAAAGTCATAATTTGTACTTACTTTGCTGCTATCTAGGGGTTAATGCTCTGCCATATTTTAGCTAGAACAGGAAGAGCGGATTGTAATTCAGATTATGGATCTATTCTAGACGGAGTGGAATGGTTGAGATTCTTTCTATGGGTCCGCTACGATTATTTCAAACCGCCAAAGCCTCCGCGGTTGAAACAAGATGGAACTAAATGTATCAGTACGATTAAATAGTTCCTCTACGTTATTTTACTATTTTAATCACTATTATATTATTTTTAAATTTGCTTCGTAGAAAAAATATACTTAATAAAAAAATAAATGTGATGATAAATATATAAGACATTCTAAAATTAAATGTATTTCGTTAGTAATAGATAGGGCAGCGATTATTATTAGAAAAATAAACCTAATATTATTTTAATGGTATAATAGCCGTATGTACTTTTTACAGATATTTAATTTAAATTCTTCATATCCTATTTCGAGGGCCGGTATAAAAAACTTAAATTCATCAAGTAGATTAGCTAAACATATTTGGCAAAAACTCCTAAAATTATATTCCGTTTTGGTGGTTTGACAATTATTTTTAATTAATAACAGTTAGTTACAATAATGTAGTGTGAAAAGGATCGCTTGATACTGACTTTTTTTTATATCTTGGATGCAATTTAAACAACTAAATGATTATTATTTATTATGTTTATTAATTATCAATGATCAATGAAGCACCCTCCCAGTTCAACATATAAATGAAGCAAAAATTAGCACCAGCGACTCTCAGCACACAGTAGACGTATATTAATACACCTTATAATACCTCCGAGTAAAGGAAAGGTTCATTCTTGTATATATATTTCATATTTATATTTATGCATGCTAATAAAAATTCTTTACAGCAGGGTACGAAAAAAAAAATGATCAATTCTAATTGTTTATATAGCGTTTACATTGTCAAATAGCTGCAGTTAAATTGGTAAATAAGCAATATTTACGAGTAAAATAATAGCTGCAGTTTTTACGAGTGGTCACAGGTAACTTCTAAATAATTTAATTCTTCAGTAGAGGGCAAAGTAGAAATTTTGATTTATTAATTTCTTTTTTATCTGAATTGAATAGTTTATTTTGGAAAGGGATTGAGCGCAAAAAATTGGTTTTGACTAATAAAAAGAAAAAAAAAACTGTTTCAACACAATAGCTTCAATATTTTCAATTTTATTTGGCGTTTCGAAAAAAAAAATTTTCTTCTTCTTTTTTTTAGCTCGAAAAAAATCACCGTTAGATTTTTTACCATTAGTACATTTTTAATTAAGCACTAATTGATTAGACTGTCTTGTAGTTGATCGACCAGTATCATTCTGACAAAATCTAGCAGACAGACATAAGCCACACGAGACAGAAATAATAAAGGCAGGGGAATTGCTACGACTGAGGAGACCATTTGCCTAGCATGAGTAAGCTGATTGATTGAATCGATGATCGGCTGTTTTGAATAATTAACCAGATTGGCCACGCAATTGATCTCAGCAAGATTAATTAGTGAGCCTTACTGCGGCTGACACCTTCTTTCTTCATCAAGATATTGCCCATTCTGGATCCCGAGCTCCTTAATCTCATTTCCTCTCCTTGGTATAGCCGCCATTGTGTATTAGAAATAGTATATAAAAGAAAGAAAAGGGAAGAAAAGAAAAGGGAAAGATTAAAATTACCACGAACTAAGCAAAAAAAAAATCGAATAACCCAAAACATAATATTATTATTTTCAAATATATCTAATCTAATTTGTTTTATTTCTCATTTTTTTTCATTTACTTCACTATGAAGCTAAAATATAGTAAATATATTTTGGAATATGATAAACACTGAATAATTTTTAAAACCTGAATTATTAAAAAAAAGATTTATGATACGAAAATAATTTTTTTTAAAAGTAAGGTATATTTTTAATATATGAATTTTAAGTGTATGTTTATTAATAAATTGTAGAGAAAAATCCCCAAGAAAAATGACTACTAATATTTTCATGGAGTTGTATTTATAATACTAATCATTTTTAATAATTCTCATAGATGAAGAAATATTTTATGGCAATACAATGCACCCGAACTTTTTCACACACACACACACACACGCTCTCTCTCTTTTTTTATTAAACTGTATTAAAAATATAGCAAAGCTTTATAAATAAAGTTTTTAACCTCCTATTGTGTCGTTGATTTCAATTTAGAATCGTTGAATGCTATCTGAGGCTGCAGGGTCCCGCTCTTTCAGAAATCAAACGTAAGTCAAGTTTAGATTATTCAATATCGAAGGCTTTGTATGTATATTTTTAATACGGTGTAACTTTAATGAATAATAGGATCTAGAGCAGGCGCGATGAGATTAATATTTATTCTGAAATTAAATATTCTAAATATAAAATAAATTTGTCAGTGTAAAGCAACTATAAACGGTGCTATTTTTGTTAGTTTTATTGATTTATTTAGGTTAAAACTATTCATTCCTGTCTTGAGAAAAATAATTTGTTCAAGATAACTTGTTATTCAGATGCCTTATATGTGCTATCCACCGTTTATTATTAATTAATTATTAGTTCATTTGCAGTGGGTTTTTTTTTTTTTTAGTAAATATATCTTTATTTATCAGTACTATCAGCTATTATGTTTGTATGTGACTCCATACACTTTTTACAAGTACGACCATGTATCCGAAAATAATTTATAAATCTTATAATCTATTCTAATTGTTAACGGACATTTTAGCGAAGTGGTTTCCTCGAGTTCGAACTTATTTTCATCACGGTATTGTAACTTATTCCACGATTTTTCAGGAAAGAAGGAAGAGATGGTGACTGTGGGCTAACTGTAGTTAGCAGAATTCACCTCAACACTGTTGATATATCGTTATCCAGGAACCTCCAGGAAGCAAAGTCCTGGATAACTGCAAGAGAGGAAAGTCACATAGCCTCTTTTTCTAATAATAAAAACTTTTGTTTTCCTTCTAGGCTGTCTCACCAAGATAAATGAAGTCACATTTTGGCCTATTACAAAATAATATACCTAGGTTCAGTACGATTTTAACACTGTTTGCACTCATCTGTGATTATTATATTTTAACTTACTACTGTCTTCATTCCGTAACCAATATATTTAAAACAATCCCAACTTAATTTTGTCCTAAAGTTTTCCCTCGACTAGGGGTAACTTTGGCCCAAGAAATGTTTATATATTTTAATAATAATTAAAACGTTTTTATCCCAATGCTATTTCTGTAACTAATTCATTATCTTTATGAATTCTGTGAATTTGATAGAATATACTATCAAAGTTTTCTTATTTTATTAATTTTTTTTTTTTTGAGGTGGGAAAATATTATGAATAAATTATTTATCCAAATAGAAAGACGAAAAAAATATAATCACATTTTCAGACCCACTTTCTGTATATTAATAAAAACTTTTAACAAAGCTATTATTTAAAAATGATGTCTTTTTATTCTCAGCTTGGGACAAATCGTATTGTTAACTGTATTAAAATTACTTTTTTTTATTTTCATTTTGATCTTTCAAAAAAATGATATATAAAATGTTGAATTTTCTTCTTATTCTGTTTGAATTAAATTATAAAAATTTTAGAATTCTCAATTATTATTTTTAAAATGAACCAGCATAAAAAAGTAGTCTATTATAATATATATAATTAAAAATTTAGTGTTTCATTTGTAACTTATTTAAGATCTCCGAGGTTTTTTTTAATTGTTCGGAGTCATTTAGGAAAGACTTAGTTATTGAAATCTTGGATTTACCAACTAGAGAAAAAGTTATTATCAAAACTGGGCATTAATTGCTCATAACTTAAAATTTATACATGTTTTCGTGTAATTTATATGAGGAATTATGATAGGTAGTGGAATTACCTAAGCAAAGATCGAAATCCCCGAAATCGGACAAGGTATTAGCAAAGATATAGAAAATTTTCGATATCACCTATTAATATAAATAAAAATCTAATAATTGAATGTTACTTAACTATGAGCTCGAAAAGTTCTGAACCAAAGTTCACGCTGTTTTGTTTTTTAATGGTTTATGGTCCTAACTCAAAATGTATACATTCTTCATATAATTTATTTTAGACAATGTGAAAGGTAATGGAATTGCAGAATGATTTAGAATCTTCAAAAGATGTTCTGAACCGCGTTTAACCTGTTATTTGGATGAGAAGCACATTGTGTCAAAAAAAAAAAATCATTGAATTCGCTATTCAATTACTATAAAACAAATATGGCATGTTGTACGTTTTGCTTATAATGTTAAAATTTTTGATGTAAAATTTGTTACCAATATGTAAATATTATAATATGTTTTTAAATATTTAATTTAACTAAAATGGTATCATACTGTCAACTGTGTTCAACTGTTCGTTCAATCCATGTATATTGAGTACATTCTCAAATTTAGCAATAGCTTATTAATAATATAATAAAATCTTATTATATTAATTATATAAAAATTCCGAGTTGCTTCACAGCTCTTTAAGAGAGTAAATATTGCAGCAGCCTATCTTAATCGGTGAGCCAATAAATTTTTTAATATGCTCCACTAAACAATCTTACATTTACTTCTAAGCCTTTATTTGTACATTTAAAATTACTTCCACGTTTCACCATTCGGCTTAAGGAATATCCGAATTTCTGTTTGGCTTTCTGGGCTATAAAACACCTTCATAATTCGCTAGATAAGACGTATCCTCAGCTAACTGTTTAAATCTGTTTTTTACTATTTTTATTTGATTTAGACACTTTAGAACTCTGTTGATATAACTCTACTTTGGTTTCTTCAGTTTCTGTCGTCGAAGTCCGTATAAAGAACAGATTTAGAGTCATTACTTTAAGTCTCCCAATCTATAACCTTTTTACTTGAGCTTCACTGTGGATGGAGGTTAGACGGAACTATCCCAAATTTACCATGTTAAACTTCACAATTTCAGAAAATATCTTATATAACCAAATATTTGGTTTTAAACGTTGTTGAGCAATTACGAGTATATAAATGAAAATGTGTTTTAAAAGGTACATGCCTACCCTTCTAATTGCAACTGTAGTTGTCTCTCCATGGATGTTTATAAAATACCACATGTTCCAATCTAAATGTAACCTACCTAAATTGATTCTACATGGCTGTAAAACAATTTGAATTTTTGGGCAGGCAGTGGGTCTGACACTGTGTGACAGCGGGAGGTTAAAAAACAATGTACGTTTGATAACATTCATGCTCCTGGAATTGTTATAGACTGGAATTTGTCCAAAGTTACTCTACTATATTCTGACATATTTTTTAAATAAAGTATTTTAATATGTCTAATCGCAGAATATTCAATAGTTTAAATGGCTTCACACATATTATTTACTTAATTGAACATATTAAATCCATAAAAGTGCAACTGAATACGCATAAAAATTTAATTTAAAAATAAAATCATCTATAAATTCCAAATAATTATTAACCCTGATCATAATACAAATCTTAATTTTTTAACTTTTACTCCTAAA
>NW_027106430.1:0-3946 GCF_000696795.3 Halyomorpha halys | reverse complement strand
ATTTTTTTTCTTATTTGCTCCTGTAAATATACTTTACAACCAGCAAATGAAGTGTTCTATCCAGACATGGCCTGAGTTGTCATGAGAGAGATATCACCCAGTGGTGCGTCCTCCTGACGTTAAGTAAATTATTTCATTAAACAAGGAGGTCCCGCATCCGACTACTCTCCAGCCTACCCCGAGTTACGCCAGTAATGTCATGTGTTTCATATATGAATTAGTACCTGAATATTTATGTGTAAAATATCTGCACAATATTTATATATACACACTCGATTATAATTACACACTTCTAACCCTTTGCTGCAGGTTGCCCTAAGCGTGGCTTCGCTGCTCCACCTCCTGGCCCACTCACCGCTCGGATCTCTGGCGGCTCCGGACCTCAAGAGGCAGCAGTTCGTCCTCGTTGACGGCCAACTGAAGCTAACAGACGCCGACGACCTCAGGATCTCAGAGCCCAGGTGCGACACTCATGCGGATTGCGTCTCACACACAGGATCAGGTACCCACTTTTAAAGTTACACTTTAAATCCTTTTTATGTTAATGCCAATGTTAAATCATCTAATTTGGGATAAATCGTTACTTTTATTGTATCTTGTTGAGCATAAACAATAAATAACGGTTATATTTTATGATCATAGTTTTATATATAAATACGAAAAATATTATTATTTTTTTAATAATTTTATTGTTTGTGTAAAATTACTTATTTTATTGTTATATATTACCTGTCATTTCTTTATGATAGTTGTTAATTACTAATTGTTAGAATGTGCCAAGCACATGGGTCAGTACTTTGAATAAAAAATGGGAATTATGAAGAAGCATATATTATCTGGGGAAGCGCGGGTAGAGGTAAGGTGCGTGGCTATTAACTCCAAGGACTCGAGTTCGAATCCGGCTGGGGAGAAAATTGTTCTGGAGCACTCTTGGGGTTCACCTAGCTTGTTAAATTGGGTAAATATCAGGCGGTTGTGCATAATTGTGACCAAACCGTTGGTACTGTAAATTTCTTCCTATCTTAGTTTTGATTTTGAATATTGCAAAAGAACAAAAAAAAAATATTATACATTGATTAAGGATTCTATTGTATGTTATAATAAGTGATAACTGGTATAATGGAATTTTTAACAATATAAAAAGTTATTATTATAGAAGAAAAGAAGATGAAATTTGTAACACAAGTTTAAATGATCCAAATAATTGAAAATTTAAAAAAACAAATAATTACTAGACGGTTATGATTGGTGAGCAGATCGTGACGTAACCCCAGATAGAGGACGCAGTTAGTGTGATGTGGTCAGCAGCCGATTTGACCCCCGATAAGGAAGCAGTGATAAGAATTAGGGCCTATTTAGCCCCCGCCCTTCCTATCTCGCCCCTTTGTGCCCCTGTCCATTCGATCAATCCTCTATTGTATCTTGTACATATGCCTCCTGTCGCACGTTTCGCTTTTTATTTATTTATTTTTATTTTTTTTTTATTTTATTAAAATTGAATTTGCTGCTAGCATCTTTAAATTTTAAGAGAAAAAAAATTATTTCAATTAAGGTGGAGGTCTGTGTAATTCACATTCACATTTATATAGTTATGTTCGTGTGGTTTATTTGTGTGCTTTATCATTCATGAAGATCTGGTGTGTGGATATTAAATTTAAAAAAAACAATTTCGGTATTTTTATGATCGAATCCACATAACCTTCAGAACTTCATCATAACTTTAGATAATACTGCATTATAATATGTTTTCCTCATCAACTATTCAACAAAATACATCCCTTATTTAGCTAAGTCACTAAGGTTGTGTCACTAACCCATCCAAAGGGGACACATCCAGTCTGTTTAAAGTGAGTACCCTTAATTAGAGAAAATTCTAGTGGTTTATAACCTCCTTGTACAACCGTTGTTCAACAAACAGTACTTCCTTATAAAGTGCTGAACACCTCTCCTTTCATGGGTTATAGCTATATTGATTTTTTTTTTAAAGAAAATAATCAGGACTCAGTTATTTTTTTTTTTTTTTTTTATTAAAACACAATCGGTGTTGATATAATGAATAACAAAAAAACACAAACATATGTAATAATCTGTGATAAATATGGAAAAACTACAAAATATAATGAATATATCTGATAATAAGAGGAGATAACAATAGAGATTGAGCAGTAGTTAAAAGATAAAAGTTAACTAAGAGGAACTAAGGTGGTACAAAAAGGAAGTAAATTGCTATGGTAAATTCTATTTATATCGATTAACCTAGTAAGTCCAATAATCTATGTCTCAAATATCTATATATCAGTTATTAAATACTATTATTTCCTTATACTCGTCGTTGATTATTTATTTTAATTTTCAATACTTATTTTGTCAGTATTGTTTGTTTATATTTGGTTATTGGTATTACAATTTTATCCTTAATCGCATTGTTAGGTCGAAACGTCGGCATATAGAATAAAAACCAAATAAAATAATTAAGTCCTGATAACTTCCTCCAACACAAACACTAGAGTAAACTAAATACATCAAAAGTTCATCTCTTATTAACACGCGCCCAGTATTAGGCGGCAACAATTAGCAGAATGCTAAATCGCTTTAGAAGTTGGTTAACTAGATTCAACTAGGCAAATTCTTTGACTGCGCCCATTCAATTTTAAATTATTATTTTTTAATCATTTATTTATTGGTATTTACTACTGTATAACATATATACAACAAGTTAATTTGCTGTAGGTGAGATAGTGACATGATGCAAACATGTGGAGAATCTACCCATTGATAGATTATGAATAACTCCAATAACATTTCTAGAGGAGAAGATCCCGAGCCCATCTTCTTTTCAGACGCCTAGGAGGATTATTAGGTAATGTAGGAGAAGCCAGATTTAAAAAAAGTGGATTTGGGTGGTTGGGAAGTTTTCCATGGAAGGAATGGTATCTGGTTTTTGCCAAATCGGCAACATATGGGACATTGAGGTCATGGTGGATGACTTGATTTGTGACAAAGTAAGGAGCATTAAGGATTTTACGAAGGATTTTGGACTGCAAGGATTTTTTAAAAAATTATTTATACTTTTTAGCGCTAACTTCTTTAATTTTAAATGGAAAATAAATTTTAAAATATCCGTGTTGAAGTTGTGAAAGCTTAACCATTGGATCAGACGTGAAGGATAGTGTTGATGTTATTTGTCCTGGTGACAGCTAAGCAGGGGGTTGTGCAGTAATACTATCCGTCTAGGTTAATTAGAGGGCCAAGTAAGGGTCAGCTAGATCTCCTGGGGAATCCGAGAACATAATCTCAGCGTATAGGGTCTCTCTTCAATACTTGGAGCTACAAAGCTTAGCATTAATAATTAACAAGGCTTTGGTCAATCCCAAAGAATTTCTTCCGGATATTGACTCGAGGATAGCCGTATGAAAATTAAAATTATCTTTAACCGTTGGAATCCATAAGGCCGTGACTTATATTTATGGCGACGTTTCACAAGTTTATTGTTTGCATTCATGCCCTACAATGAAAAACGGGTTTTAGAACAATTAGTACAAGAGCCCAAGAGGAGAAAAAAGTCAATTTCACACCAATTTTTTATTACTTTAATGAAAACTATTTATAATTACTAGTCAAAATTGATGAGTCTGCCAAGTATATGTAGGGGGAATAAAAAATGGCGGCTTTTTAAAAACGTTAAAAATAATTGTTTTTTCTTTCGGAGCTCTATATCTTTAAAACTACCAACAACAATAGAAAATCTAAGAAAACATTATTTAAAGTAGAGTAAATTTGCTAAACTGTAAGCTCTAATAGAGCTATTTACGTTCAATATAGATATAGCTTTTAAAAAGCAATATTTCATAAAAAATATTGTACTGAAAGATCAGTAGTTAGTGAATTTATTTTGACAAATCTAGATCTCAAAAACCATTTGACGTACAGATGTCTGTTAGCACTC
>NW_027106429.1:11670-12116 GCF_000696795.3 Halyomorpha halys | reverse complement strand
AGTAGTATTATAGAGGTTTTTAATGAGGTGTTAACAGGTCACCGTAGATAAATATGAGGAAAAGATGGTGGGGGGGGGGAGGTGGAGTCAGCAAATTTTCTTATACGTTCTTCACATCTACATTACTTTTGATATCTTATCCATTAACATATATTTTGTTTTCTTTTTTCCCCATTTTATCATAAATATAGTTTTCTTTGATACATTTCATCAAGTTGATTTGAATTGTTATTCATTATTTTAAACATTACTTACGTATCTTATTATATTGATTACATTATTCATAATTTTCATTTTCCTCCTTACCTTACATTATGTTTATTTCCTTTTTTTTTTTTTTTAACGCTTTCTGTTTTTTATCCTTATATCATTTATTCATTTAAATTTTCACCTCTGTAATGTTATATTTCATTTTCTATTATTATTAATCAAGTACTATCTACTTA
>NW_027106429.1:7365-8195 GCF_000696795.3 Halyomorpha halys | reverse complement strand
ATACATTTTCATAAAAAACTGGAATTCCAAATTTTTCGCGATCATAATATTTTATCTGACTATGTATTACATATATACCGTCCTGTGAAAAAAATATATAAACTAAATGTATAAATTAAAGTATTTATAATATTTATAAGTAAATTCATAGCAAAATAATGTTTTTAGAGTTCTTTTTTATGTTTATAGATTGGCAAGAAGCTGTAAATGGCCTTTGATCTATTTGATAATTTATGAACATCAGATTCTGTCTACAAATATTGTTCATGCTGTGAATAAGTATAAACTCAATTTTTTTAAAAATAAATAATTCAAATTTTATCCATTATAGTCTTAAAACCTTTTATTTCTCTTCTAAGTCCGACGTTTCGGCCAATCCGGCCATCCCCAGGGACGATCTTAATACAACTTTGAAACTATATAATTTAAAAAAACTCCATGCAGGCTATTCTAAAAATTGATGTTTTTGACCTGGGCAGAATAGCCTGCATGGAGTAAGAGTTTTATAAATTATATGGTTTCAAAGTTGTATTAAGATTGTCCCTGAAGGTGGCCGGATTGGCCGAAACGTCGGACTTAGAAGAGAAATAAAAGGTTTTGAGACTATAATGGATAAAATTTGAATTATTTATTTTTAAAAAAATTACTAGTCTCAAGAAAATATTAAGATTATAATCAATGGATTAATACCACCTCAGTTTGATTCCTACTGTTAAAGAGCGATTATTTTTTCCTTTTTTTATCCTGTATGGTTTTGTGTTAACTAGTCTTTTTTTTTTTAATAAAGCCGCAATGAACTCATCAATATTTTAAATCAATGAACAGATCAA
>NW_027106429.1:4651-5010 GCF_000696795.3 Halyomorpha halys | reverse complement strand
TACGAAGATAAGTGTCATAAACTACTTTATAGTGAGTTAAATTTTCTTTATTTTGAGTGTTGGCAGACATATGTGCGCATTATGGATCAAGAGATATATTTTTTCAAAAATCCAACATTCTATACGAACAACTAGAAATTAACATTTTGTGAGTTTATTTTTTCAAATATCATAAAAACTACTACTCCTACAACAATAAACATAATTAACTATTTTGTAGTAAATTTAATTAGCTTTAATTTGAGCGATGGCAGACATCAGTATGTCCAATGGTTTCTGAAATAAAGTTTTTCATAAATCAAATTTATTGTCCGCACAACTATAAATCAATTTATTTTAGCAAATATCATGAAAACTAC
>NW_027106429.1:4285-4601 GCF_000696795.3 Halyomorpha halys | reverse complement strand
ATTTAAAGTAGAGTAAATTTGTTAAAATGTAAGCCCTAATAGAGCTATTTACGTCCAATAGTTCTCGAGATATAGCTTTTTAAAAAGCAACATTTTATAAAAATGTTGTGTGGAACGTACTGAAAGGTCAGTAGTTAGTGATTTTGTGTTGAAAAATCAATATATCAAAAACCATTGAACGTAGAGATGTCTACTAGCACTCAAATTAAAGCTAATTTAATGAGTAGTAGTTTTCATGAAATTTGCTAAAATAAATTGATTTATAGTTGTTCGGACAAATTTTCATTTGCTAAATTTATATTCATATGTGAATATC
>NW_027106429.1:3821-4235 GCF_000696795.3 Halyomorpha halys | reverse complement strand
TTGATTTACTAGTACCAGGTGAAAGACATTTAAATACATTTATAAAGCAATAAGCAAAGAAACCGTGTTCAATGTTACTTATATATTATTTCAAATAACAAAGTTTATAAAAGTTGAAAAATAAGCTAAGTAATATTATATATGTGTGGACGAAAACGATATATATAAAATTAGTACAAGAGCCCAAGAGGAAAAAAAGGTAGTTATTTCACCCCAATTTTTGATTACTTAATTAAAAACTATGTATAATTACTAGTCAAAACTGATGGGTCTGACAAGTATAGGTAGAGGGAATAAAAATTGCGGCTGTTTCAAAATATTAATAATAATTAATTTTTTATTTGGAGCTCTATGTCTTTAAAACTACCAACAACAATAGAAATTCTAAAAGAACATTATTTAAAGTAGAGTAAA
>NW_027106429.1:3400-3771 GCF_000696795.3 Halyomorpha halys | reverse complement strand
CTATAAATCAATTTATTTTAGCAAATATCATGAAAACTACTATTCCTACGAAGGTAAAGGTCATAAACTTCTTTATAGTCCATTAAACTAGCTTTGATATGAGTGCTAATAGACATATGTATGTCACATAGTTCCCGCGATATAGATTTCTCAAAATAGATTAACTAACTACTAATCTTTCTATAGATTTTTAAGAAATTTTGCTTTTTAAAAAGCTATATCTCGAGAACTATTGAACGTAAATAGCTCTATTAGGGCTAATATTTCAGAAAATTTACTCTTCTTTAAATAATGTTCTCTTAAGTTTTCTAGTGTTGTTGGTACTTTTTAAGATATGGGGCTCCGAATGAAAAATAAATGCTCTTTTAAGG
>NW_027106429.1:3029-3350 GCF_000696795.3 Halyomorpha halys | reverse complement strand
TATTTGGCCTTTTTTACATATTGTTACATATATTGTTGTAAATCACATATTTTCTGAAATATTTGTTATTTTTTTTACATATTTTTAGATATTTTATCCTGAATCATCAATTTCCTTAAATTATTTGTTCAATTGTAAATACATTTTTCGCAGCAACTACGTAAAATTCAAGAGAACGCAAGAAACTTAAAGATGAAATTTATCATTTATTATAAATAGTGCGTACAAATTCTATATTTTCATCTTTCAACACAAATTAATAGTGGCAATAATAAATTTTCACTCAGAATTACATTGACAATTTCTCAGAATCAATTAAAA
>NW_027106429.1:0-458 GCF_000696795.3 Halyomorpha halys | reverse complement strand
ATTTATCCATTATTTACATTTTCATAATGTTAATTTCAATTACCAATTTACATTTTCTTCCACACCTTTCATCATGTTTATTTCTTCATTTACATAAACACTGTTTGATTTTTTATAATTTGTTTTTTATAATTCTTACCACAACAATATTATATTTTTGTCTTATATAGTATAAACTACTATCTTTTTTAATTTATTATTGTATATATTTTCAAGTTTGTTTGTAGTTATTTTATTTTTTATTTTCTCTGAATAAACGTTGTTATTTAGTTTTATTTTTCAGCATTGATGAAGGCCTGAAATTCAATTCGAAAAGTTGGTACAAATAAATAAATTTTGCTTATTAGTGTGGCGCTGGCGATATAATATAGAGTCTGAACTTAGTATGCGGTCTTCAGTTGATAATAATATAATAATATAGATTAAAGCATATAGTAAATAATTGTAGTATAAAATAA
>NW_027106428.1:152682-152993 GCF_000696795.3 Halyomorpha halys | reverse complement strand
AACCAAAAGATGTTTGCTAGAACTCACATTAAAGCTAGTTAAATACACTATAAAGTAGTGTTAATTATTTGCCATAGTTCGAGGTAGTAATATCATGATATCCGACGAAATGAATTCACAAAATAGTGAGTTTTACTGTGATAGAGAATGTTTACTCTTCTGTTGCTTTGTTCTCACTCTTACTGTACCTGTTCACTTACCCAATTGGTACTTAGCTCACTTCATTTGTTTGCCACTAGATTGTAGCATTTTGAGCTGACATTCAATATGTTTGAGGGAGCTTCCTTAAACAAGTGGTTTACTCGAGGGAT
>NW_027106428.1:152109-152502 GCF_000696795.3 Halyomorpha halys | reverse complement strand
TCAAGTGCTGATTTAGAATTTAAATCCCTCCTCTACAACCTGGCACTCCGAGCAATAATGTAGTCCTACAGTGGATTCCGAGCCACTGCGGGATTCAGGATCTAAGAGTCAGATGATCTTGCCAGGAAGGGGACAAAATTCCCATAACCAGTCCATCCAAAATCCTTTGACTCAATAAGACGAATGATAAGGAACATAGTTAAGGAAGAAACAGTTTAACAGAAAACCCAATCCAAGTTAAGCTGAGAAGAGATGCAACTGGCCAGGGACTATCTACGTAGTACAAGAGCCCAAGAAAAGAATAATAGATATTTCACCCCAATTTTCGATTACTTTAATGAAAACTATGCATAGATACTAGTGACAATTGATGAGTCTACCCAGTATAGTAAG
>NW_027106428.1:148199-148508 GCF_000696795.3 Halyomorpha halys | reverse complement strand
AAATAAAATTAAATAAATGAATAAAAAAAAAAACTCTCTTAAAATATATACGAACAGAAGAATAAACAAAATGAACATAAACAAATTATCTGTATGAAAAATAAATAAATAAAATAACATAATGATAAAATAATATAGTCTCTAGTCACATTTACACTCTAAGGAATTGAAATTAAAAGAAAAAAATATATAGTCAACTATAAATAGTTGATAACAATGAAAGATGAAATATAATATTTTAAACATATCTTATATAATAGATATCTTCTTAACTATAGATTGAACTTGATAGGACTGATTTGTACGATC
>NW_027106428.1:143477-145154 GCF_000696795.3 Halyomorpha halys | reverse complement strand
AAATTAATTTTTCATTCGGAGCTCTATTTACAACAACTATTTACGTTCAATAGTTCTCAAGATAC
This sequence comes from Halyomorpha halys, assembly GCF_000696795.3. Lineage (NCBI taxonomy): Eukaryota > Metazoa > Arthropoda > Insecta > Hemiptera > Pentatomidae > Halyomorpha > Halyomorpha halys. The sequence continues at coordinate 145,089 of NW_027106428.1, read as the reverse complement.
AGCTTTTTAAATAGAAACATATCATAAAAAATGCACTATCAATTGGTAATCAATTTACATTCGGAAATCTATAACTCAGCAAATATTCGACATAAAGATGTCTATGAGCACTCAAATAGAAGGTAGTTGAATGTACTAAAAGCAGTTTATCTTTGTAGGAGTAGTAGTTTTTATGATATTTGACAAAATAAATTCACAAAATGTTGATTTTTAGTTGTTCTGATAAAAGTTTTAATTTAAGAAGAAATATATCTTAGGAATCATAAGACGTACATATGTTTGTCACCACTCAAAATAATGGTTATTTAACTAACTATAAAGTAATTTATGACACCTATCTTCGTAGGAGTAGTAGTTTTTATGATATTCGCATATGAATATAAATTTTACAATTCCAATTGGTCGAAATTATCGAAAAAGTCACATCTCAGGCATATGCCCACCTTAAATGTGTAATATTAATTTTTTTACTTTTAACTTTCTTTTTTTTTTTTTGAGCTGGGCTGTTCACACATACACACGCGAAATAAGATCATTTCGTTAGAATAGGAGGTTTGGTCTAAAGGGACCTCAATACGTGCATTTTCGTCAATAAAATTAATTCAAATTTTTTTTACGATCAAAGTACTTTCCCTTACAAAATATTACATATATAGGTAAATGAAAGTAAAAATAAAGATTATTTCGAAATTTTGCACGATCGTAATCCATTTCCTTACTATATGGACGATTATTTTACAATGGTGCTAACTACTTTTCCATTAACAATTATGGCAAATACAATTAAAAGTTCTCTCTTTCAGGAAATTTCCATTTTTTCAATTAATTTTCCAAATTCAAACCGTGAATTTTCTAAATAACAACTGTTACAAATTAGTATACTATAATAAGTATAAAAAAAAAATATATAATAAGTATAATAATACTTATTTCTTGAAAAAAAAAGTCTTGGAATTATGTGGCAAAAGGTCGCTATAATGGTGGTAGTTGCTATTTTGGAAGTACTGTCGCTTTGTGTCCAGTATGATAGTCGGTAGTAAATAATACTAAAGTACAATCATGGTGACACTTTAAGCCACGGCAAGAACTCCAATTTTTTTTTATTATTTATTTATTTAATACAAGCTCGGCATGGTGGGCCTTACATAGTTAATATAACAACTACATTTTTTTAACAGTGGATTATGATGAGGGGGGAGGGGTTATAGTCTAACTCAGAGGTTCCTAATCTTTTTCGGTTTGCGGCTGCTTAAATAATCGGATTTTTTCTGCGGCGCCTTTAATAAATCAGATTTTTTTCCTAAATTTTTGACTTTGTTGAAAAATTGGGGAAGTTTAGAGCGTTTGTCAAGTAAGTGTTGTAGCAATCGGAATCTACGAGCAGTTCCTTGTCGTTTCAGTCTTGTATGTGGATTCCAACTTTTTACTATTAGAGGGCAATTGTTTGTTTTATTTAAGTGTACCAATATCATTATTTTTTGTTATTAATTTGACTTTCCTCTATTATTAAGAAGTATTATTCTTATCTATTTTTTTTCTTTTAATAATAACATTGTATATAGTTAGGGGTGTCTTTTGTACGGGACTATACTCCCCCATAATCAACTGTTAA
>NW_027106428.1:140593-143071 GCF_000696795.3 Halyomorpha halys | reverse complement strand
GTTATTGCACAACAATAAATAATACGAGAGCGATAGATAGCGAAACCATTGGGACCCGGCACAATTAAAGTGGCATTGACTGGAGGCAATCAGCGGGGGATTTGAATTGTAGATTGCTCGGGCTGGTGGATGTCACTTCCAAAACTTTGTAATTATTTTTGACTATAGTTCTAATATGAACAAGCCCAGAATAAAACGTCTGTACAACTATTTTACCATACCAAGTTCTTTAAAATTTCAACTATCATACAATGCGTAGAGCGATAGTACTGTCACGACGGCAACTATTTTACGTTCAACCATTACAGTTAGACCTGATGTATTAAAGGCACCGGAGAAAAAATCCGATTATTTAGGCAGCCGCAAACCGAAAAGATTAGGAACCTCTGAGTTAGACTATAACCCCTCCCCCCTCATCATAATCCTCTGTTAAAAAAAATGTAGTTGTTATATTAAATATGTAAGGCCCACCATGGCGATCTTGTATTAAATAAATAAATAATAAAAAAAAAATTAGAGTTCTTCCCGTGGCTTAAAGTGTCACCAATACTTTAGTATTATTTACTACCGACTATCATGCTGGACACAAAGCGACAGTACTTCCAAAATAGCAACTACCACCATTATAGTAACATTTTGCCACATAATTCCAACACTTTTTTTTTCAAGTATTATTATACTTATTATATTATTTTTTTTATACTTATTATAGTATACTAATTTGTAACAGTTGTTATTTAGAAAATTCATGGTCTGAATTTGGGAAATTAATTGAAAAATTGGAAATTTCCTGAAAGAGAGAAGTTTTAATTGTATTTGTCATAATTGCTAATGGAAAAGTAGTTAGCACCATTGTTGCTATAACATAACCGTCCATATAGTAAGGAAATGGATTACGATCGTGCGAAAGTTCGAAATAATCTTTATTTTTACTTTCATTTACCTATATATGTAATATTTTGTAAGGGAAAGTATTTTGATCGTAAAATTCGAATTTATTTTATTGACGAAAATCCATGTATTGAGGTCCCTTGAATCCAAACCTCCTATTCTCACGAAATGATCTTAGTTCGTGTGTGTATGTGTGAACAGCCCAGCTCAAAAAAAAAAAAAAAAAGAAAGTTAAAATTAAAATTACACATTTAAGGTGGTCATATGCCTGAGATTTGACTTCTTCGATAATTTCGACCAATTGTCATTACTATTTTATAGGATCGATTTTTCACAATTTTCTGGAAAATAACTGTAACGATTATAATTAAAACTTAGCATTCAATGTATTAAACGGTATTTAATATCTTCTTTGATCTTTAATATCCTCATTGAAATAGTTTGGCATGTCTTAAATGACGAATCTTTCTCTAAAGTTCTATTAATTTTGTTTATATGAAATAAAAAAGTTCTCATTGTAAAGAATAATAAACAATGTATTAATATAAGATATTAAAGAATTTTTAACTAAAGGAGAAAAAATGAAAACATAGTTTATGTGGAGAAAACCGAGACTGTCACACACAATGAGACACTCACGATTTCATTATGGCTTCCTTACCATTTGTTAAACTGTTCTATTCTTGAAATGAACAAAATTTATATTTGTCATTCTCACCTTGAGAAACTGTTTCACGTTTCGGCCAATTCAGCCATCCTCAAGGACAATCTTAAATAAAATTTCATATTACAACTATATTATACTTTATCACAATAATATTTTTAATCTTAAAATATTGTTGTGATAAAGTATAATAGTGTAAATTGACTGTATTAAAAGTTTTAATGTTGCTGTAAAAAATTAACAAAAGAGGGTAATTTTGACTGAAATTTTTAAAATTAGCCTGCATAAAGCTTTTTTAAATTGAAGTAGTTCTAAAATTCTTTTTAAGTCATAATATAATTTATTTATAATATGGTTATTTTTTTAATTGTTAAAAATCATATGTATAATAAAAGCTGTTTGTGAAATACTTATACTTGAGGATGGCTGAATTGGCTGAAACGTCGGACTTAAAAAGAAATATAAATTATTTTGAGACTGAAATTGGATAAAATTTATTTAATTTAAACATGAACATTTTTTATCATTAACAAATTAATATTGTGGATCGTTTTCTGGTTGCGAGGAAGATTGTTCTCATATTGAACAAAATATGATTCTAGACCACGTGTTGACCTTGAAAAGTCATAATTCATGGATATAGGACCATTAGTCACTTTTATCAGTTTTTAATTATTTTTAGCTGAATTCATGATTTTTAATAATTTTGATTTACATAGATATTACAGATTATATAGAAACAAAAATTAATAATTTTTTTTTACTAAGAAAAGAAGAAATATTAATTGTTTTGAGACCTGTTTTATTCTCAAAACAATTTTTGTTTATAATTTTAACGTTTCGGCCAATTTGCTCATCCTCAAGGACAACCTTAATCAATTATTGAGATAAATTATAATAGTTAAAATTAACTGTGATTAAAA
>NW_027106428.1:133329-140543 GCF_000696795.3 Halyomorpha halys | reverse complement strand
TATTAATTAATTTTTAATTTAATATAAAGAATTGACAAAATAGGGTAATTGTGGACTTAAATTAATGACCTGGGTAAAATAGCCTGCATAAAGTTTTTTTTTTTAAATTGACGTGGTTGTGAATTTGTATTTAAAATTGTCCTTGAAGATGGCCGAACTGGCCAACGTTGGACTTTTACAAATAAATAGAGATTGTTTTAAGGCTTAAATTGGATAAAGTTTATTTAAATATTTTTTATTAATAATTTATATTTCTTGTATTTTGGTAATTCTTCCACAAAATTGTTTTTATCCCAGGAGAATCTGGTCCAAATATAATTATATAATATAATACCGCAGGTTGATAAATGAAAAGCATCCATGGAACGATAAACCTTCAAGTTAGATTATAGAGAGGTGTTTTAGATTCAAGGAATAGAGCGCCTTAGGTTAAGACAAATCCGGATAAAAGAGGATTGCGATTTCAAACACGTTCCCTCTGGAAACTGTCTTAATTCCCTTTTTATATCCAGTATTAAACCCGTTTTTATTCCATTCAGAAACCGCAAGGTATTAGTAATTATCTTCAACTTGTTATTCAATGATATAACATGTCATATAAATTATTTATATAGGTATTTTTGGCGAAGGTTTTTTTTTTTATACAGAGAAATGTATATGAAAATATAAGTTTGTCCGTTACAAGGAGGTTTCCATTATGAATACGTAAATATGAAAAGAAAATTACAACGATATAATAAAACTATTTACATATCATCACTTAAGCCGTCGTCGTAAGGCCGAAAATAAATAGCTATATTACGTTAATATTATTAAAATAATATGCTATGGGGCACGCAATACACAACTTAAAATTGAAAAAAGCCTTGCTTATTTCAGACAATATGTTTGTATATTATTTACTGTAGCAATACTTATTTGTACTAATTTTCCAAGCGACCCGTTTAACAATATTTACCAATACAAAATTCCAACATTTTTCTTTTACAAAAGTATAGCAGACTTATAAAAGTATAACAGTTACTTAAAATTTACATTATTGACCATTTGATCTATTCCAAATAGTTATAATGATGAGAAAAACTTATGTATTAGTGCCAACGCTTCAGCCAGAATTTCTAGCCTTCATCAGGGCTAAGAACAAAAAACAATATAATAACCAGTGAATAAAGGATATATAGATTGATTATAGTAAATAATTGTACAGATTAATATAGAAAGAAATAAAGTAATGAAAGAAGTGGGAAATAAAATGTATATATAAGTAATTAAATATGTGAGTAAAATAACATAATTAATGAAATAAACGTTATATTTTTCTTTCATAATTAATAACTTTATGCAGCTATTAATTTCTGCCCAGGTCATTCATTTCATTCCACAATTAACCTATGAGACAATAAAACATTAGACAATCGTATAAATGTGTTAATAAGTAATCATTAGCTTTTGTCTAATTACTTATTTTGTCAATTCTTCAAATTAAATTTAAACTTTTAATCACAGTTAATTTTCACTATTATAATTTATAACAACAATATCTATGATAATTTATTAATAATATTGTTAATTGTATAATAATAGTTGTTTGTGATCCTTGAGGATGGTCGAATTGGCAGAAACCTCCAACTTATAATGAAATGTAAATTGTTTTGAGACTAAAATTGGATACAATTTATTTATTTAAACAATACTAACCAGTCTCAAGAAAGTGTAAAGATTGTATATAAACAAATATTAACTTCATTTTTAAATAAAAAATATTTCATCCCACTTTTCCCAGTCATTCGGACTGTCAGGAATAGAAGAGGAAGAAGGGTTAGAAACTAATGGATTTGAGTGGTTAGAGAGTTTATAATGGAAGGATTGATATCTCGGTTACATATCGAACATTAAAGTTTTTATGGATGATTTTATTTGTGGTGATTACGAAATTGTAACAAAAAAAAATCAATTTATTATTAATTAACTTTTTCGTCTCACGTTCCAGGGCTCGATGAGAACAAGATACAAACATTGTAAAAATAATGAAACAATTAGAATATACATAGAAATAGTGTAAAATGTTATATAAACAGAGAGGAACGTAATAAGTTAAAACCTCTCCGTAATATTTTAGATTTTAAGGTTAGGATGCGACAGGAGGACTGTTTGTAGCTCAGGGAGTTGAGGCGTAGGTCTTTGCAGCATGGAAACTGCATCGATGGCTTTTCAAATCCGACCTGGGGGGTCGACTCTTATTTATGCGGTGGTCTCATGAAATGAAAACTTGACCGTCCACCATGGTGTTAAAATAGTGTGGTATCCTGTAAATAACCCCTCCCCAGTAAGTCGAGACCAGAAAGGGGGGCATAAAAACAATAAAAATAAGAAAAAAAGGATACGAGAGGAATTCGAAGGTTTAGCGGAGCCCCAAAGCTTAACTCCGTATGTCTAGAATGGCCTTATTACAGTCATGTAGATAAATCTTTTGTAATGTATCGGAAGTATAGACCGTTTGTCTAGTAAGTGCTGTAATAGTCGGAATCGACGTGCTGTTTCTTGTCTTTTTAGACTTGTATGAGGATTTCATGTTAGTCTTTTGTCCAGGTGTAGTCCTTTGTATTGGATCTGTTCGACAGGCTGTCATTAAATAAAAAATTACCCCCGTCCCATCATTTCTGACGTGAAATAGGAGTTAATTAAAAATCTGACTAATTTCTCATTAATTGGCTGAAAATTGATATTCACTAAAAAAAGACTCTTAATTACCTGTCTTCTTTTTTTCTGCCTTCAATTTTTTTTTGTAAGCTCAAATAAAATGACAGTTAATTTCTAAGTTAAAAAGACGAAAATTAATAGGCTCTTATATCTTTTTATACTTTTTCCCAATCTCTCTCAAAGTTGTAACCTTACTTTTTTTCTCTCTTTCCTAAGTAAAGCAATTTATTAATTTTTGTTCCATACAATCTGTAATGTTTATGTAAATTAATTTTTAAAAAATTAATTAAAAAACTAATTAAAAACTGATAAAACTGACTAATGGTGCTATATCCATGAATTATGGCTTTTCAAGGTAACCAGGCAACCTAAGATCTTATTCAAATAAGTTAAATGTAAGAACATGGTCCTCTCAACAAGTACACGATTCAAAAATATTAATTTTTTAATCATTAAATTTTTTATTTTTATTTCATTTATTACTGTTTAAATAAAATAAATTGTTTCCAATTTTAGTCTGAAAACAATTTATACTTCTTTTGTCCGATATTTTGGTCATACTCAAGGCTCTATTCAAATCTATCTCCAAGAGCTTTTATTATAAATATGATTTTTATCAATTTTAAACAAATGACAATATTATCAATTTTTTAATTATATTTTTTTTTATTCTTATTATAAGGCATCAACCAATTCCGAGTCATTAGTTCCTTAATTTCTGAAATTTTTATAAGTCCTTATTGCCCTAATTTCCGAATTGAAATGTAGAACTATTTAAAAATGTGAACTCGTAGTAAAATTGTATGGTAAAGTTTTGAGTGATTCAGAAAATCGAAAAGTTTATTTACAGTCTGTTCTTTATCCTGCAAAATTGAATGGAGAACCTAGAAGTTCATTTCTTAGCTAGAAATTCATACAAAGATTTGATGGAGTTCGTATACTTGGCAAGATGTTTTTTACGGTAAGTCGTTTTCCCCAAGTATTAGAAGAGGCCGAGAGGATAAATAAGTAAAATTTCAACATTTCATAAAAATGTTGTATGGGACGTACTGAAAGATTAGTAGTTAGTTAATTTATTTTGAGAAATCTATATCTCAGGAACTATGTGACAAACAGATGTCTATTAGCACTCAAATTAAAGCTAGTTTAATGGACTATAAAGAAGTTTATGACCTTTACCTTCGTAGGAATAGTAGTTTTCATGATATTTGCTAATATAAATTGAATTATAGTAGTGTGGACAATAAATTTGATTTATGAAAAACTTTATTTCAGAAACCATTGTACGTACCGATGTCTGCCAGCGCACAAATTAAAGCTAGTTAAATTTACTACAAAATAGAAATTATGTTTATCTTTGTAGGAGTAGTAGTTTTTATGATATTTGACAAAATAAATTCTCAAAATGTTAATTTATAGTTGTTCGTATAAAATGTCGGATTTTTGAAAAAATATATCTCTAGATCCATAAGACGCATATATGTCTGCCAACACTCAAAATAAAGGAAATTTAACTTACAATAAAGTAGTTTATGATACTTATGTGTAGTAGTTTTATGATAATCAAATATGAATATAAAATTGGCAAATGCGAATTTTTCGGAACAACCATAAATCAATTTATTTTAGCAAATTTCATGTTACTCCTACGAAGATAAACATCATTAATGGTTTTTGAGATATGAATTTTTCAAAATAAATTCACTAACTACTGATCTTTTAGTACGTCCCATACAACATTTTTATGAAATGTTGCTTTTTAAAAAACTATATCTCGAAAACTATTAAACGTAAATAACTCTATTAGGGCTCATATTTTAGCAAATTTACTCTTCTTTAATTGACGTACTTTTAGGTTTTCTTGTGTTGTTCCTACTTTTTAAGATATAGAATGAGCTCCGAATGAAAAATTCGTTTTTTTTTATCGCTTTGAAACAACCGCCATTTTTTATTGCCCCTACCTATACTTGGCAGACTCATAAATTTTGACTAGTCATACATACATAGTTTTCATTAAAGTAATCAAAAATTGGGGTGAGATAACTGCCTTTTTTCTCCTCTTGGGGTCTTGTACTAAAGTATCGTATACAGGTATAAATAAGAATCACGGCCATAAGGTAATCCTGAGTCAGGCGCGTATGACCTGTTCGAAGACCTGTCAATTATCATACCTTAAATACAATTTTAGAACCACATCAATTTTTTAAAAACATTACGCAGGCTATTCTGCCCTTTCAGTCCACAATTACCCTAAGAGACATTAAAATATTAGGGAATCATATAATTTATTTATTTCAACTATATTTTTGTTTAATTCCCTATTTTTTTTTATTATTACAACTCATATCAAGGTTAATTATAATTGTCAATATTAATTTTTTCCAATATTTTTCATAAATTAATTTTACTTAAAATCTCTGCATAGTGTTGGTTCAGATTTCTTGGGCCTGTTTTAAAATTTAGTGTATAATTAATGTTTTGTGATATGTAAATGAATTTGAGTGTTTTTATTTTGATTTATTTTCTTTATGTAAAATCATAGAATTTTTCATTTATTACTTTCTATATTTAAATTTAGAAATCGCGAAGCATTGACGGGTGTGTTTGTAATTAAATAAATTAAAAAAAACATTGTCATGATGTAAAGTTATGATAGTTTTTTTACTGAATGTCCATATTAATGTGTATCTCGTACCCATAGTAGTAGTAGGTTTGATGTGATAGTTGACTATTATATGTACCAGTAGTAAAGCTACTTTCACATGTAAACAGAACAAAAAACTCCAAAATAAAAATTGTTATATGGAACATAAACAGATTGTTGCCTTAATGGCTGGTTCTAAAGGCCAAGTACAGTTGAGCTGTTTGCTCGCATTCACAACGGGAATGTTTTGGACAGCTTAGTTACCGTCTTGTTCTGTTGTCTCCTCTAACGGTCTTCGGTCCCTTTCAAAGAAGAAACAACTTCGCTTACTCATGAAAAAAGAAAATAATTATTTTTGATTTATATATACTTTTAATTTCCTGTTTGATATAGATTTGTTTATCAATCATAATAAAAAATATCTATATAGTCTCACAATGTTAATTTGTGTAAATGTTAATAATTCCTACGTTTCGGCCATTACTATGAATACTACTATATTTTATTTGTGAAAGTCTTGTTCAAATTCATTACATATTATATAATTATAAAACAAAACCTGAGTCTAGTGCTTCATAACAAAACAATAAACAAAAAATAAAACAAACTGGACAATACAAAACTATTAACATAATATTCATTACTGTATTATATTAAACTTAAAATAATGAGAATTATATTATAGCGTAATATGAGTAAATATATTAATTGGCTTTGAAAACTATTTATTTGGCACTTACAAAATCAAACTTATTATACACTGTTACAATATAAATATAGAGTCTGTTCAATTTAGCTTTACTATCAATGTTCAATATATTTTCGATGTTTTGTAAGTCGCAAGATACGGATATGGGTGGCTTTAGTTATATTGTCTATTTTCTTTAAAGGTTGGACAATGTAGGAGGATGTGGTACAAACCATTAATGATATAACTTTTGCAGAATGAACGGAGTTCATTTGCCTTCACAGTGAGGGCTTTCGTGATGTAGTTTGATGTCCTCCGGGTTTCCTACTCTTAGTTGTCTGGTGCACCTTAATGTTTTTAAATTTAGCCTATGTGAGTAGGTTGAAACTGAGAGTGATCGGTATATGGAGTAATGTCCAGTATGTTCAGTTCTCTATTGATATTAGTTGAAAAATTTAATATGCACTATACAATAAAATCTCAATTAATCGAAACTAGTTAAGTCTAAAAACATTTCTAATTTACGTCCCTAATTTTTATGTTGATTAATGTGTGCTAGTGCTGAAGTTATTGCTATTGGTTTTCGAAAAAAAAATGAAAACAGGGAAGGCCAAAATTACGATCAAAATGTTTTTCTTCATAAAAAAATTAGTATTTTAGGTTTTTTTGAGGTGTTAATAACAAGTATAAATTTTAAATTTCAAGAAGTTAAAATTAAATAGTTCAGTAGGATATTTATTTATTTAAGTTTTTCGACTACTAGGGTCATTTACACTGAATTTACAAAGTTAGTACATTACTATTTTTTTTTTTCGGCCAAGACTCCCCATTGCAGTCCTATACTGCCTAACCATGGTTGGGGGTCAAAGTTCTTCATTTTTTGGGACCGTCACTCAATGAAAAAAGTCAACGTCCCAGGCCGGATTCGAACCGGTACTGCCAGTAAACATCAAATTGGTGAGACTGTGTCTTAACCACTGAGCTATGGGCGGCCCTACATTACTATTGACATATTTACAAAGTTCCAAAGTGAGAAAGTTACATACAATTACTAAGTGAGAAAGTTAAAAATTAACAATTACTGTTACAAGTTACAGTACATTACAATTTACAAATTTACAATTAGTTAGACTATATGTGATCATAAATATTAATGATTTTTAGAAAGTGAAAAAGTTTTGT
>NW_027106428.1:130691-132829 GCF_000696795.3 Halyomorpha halys | reverse complement strand
CAGCCATAAAAACAAGACCCTACAACCCATGTTGTTCAAAGTTTTCAAATGCTGCTTCAACTCTATTATTAATGGATGTGTTGAAAATGGATCTTGTAAAGATTTGAGGGCAGATTCCGAGTCAGAACAGTAGGATATAAGGAATCTGTTATGAAATCGTGAAAGCTCGCGTGGTCTCGGCCATCCATCGAAAACTAGAATTCGAAAGGTTTTATGATTTGAATATTTTCCCTTACTATATATTTCATATATAGGTAAGTAAATGTTAAAATTAGAAATAAACAACTTAGCACTTGGGAGACGTAAGGCGCTATGATACTCTTTTGCGTTACGTTGTCGTCACGTGGGATAGTAGGCTCTTGCAAGTCTTAGGGCAACGCTCAGATATCTTGGAGGACAACAAAAAAACAGACATTAATATAATTATATAAAATAATTAAGAAAAAATAAAGAAATACCGCTTCAACTCATGAAGGGCCAGGGGTTGATGAGTCTGCCAAGTATAGGTAGGGGGTATAAAAATGGTAGCTGGTAAACGATTAAAAAAATTAATTTTTCAATCGGAGCTCTATAACTTTAAAACTAACAACTACACTAGAAAACCTAAGAGAACATAATTTAAAGTAGAGTAAATTTGCTTAAATATTAGTTCTAATAGAGCTATTTACGATCAATAGTTCCCGAGATATAGCTTTTCAAAAAGCAATACTTCATAAAAAAAAAATCACTGAAAAATCAGAAGTTAGTGAATTTACTTTGAGAAATTTAAGTCTCGAAAACCATTCGACGTACAGATGTCTATTAGCCCTCAAATTAAATCTAGTTTAATATACTATAAAGCAGTATATGGCGTTTATCTATGCAGTAGTTGTAGTTTTTATGATATTTGACCAAATAAATTGGTTTATAGTTATTAGGACAATATTTCATGTGCAAAGTTTATATTTACATGCTAATATCATAAAACCTATTACTCCAACGAATATTTGTGTAATTTAAGACAACATAAAAACATATTCGTCAAAACGTTGATTTCTAGTTGTTCAGACAAACATTTTGTTTTATCAAAAAATTTATCTCGGGAACCATAAGACATAAAGATGTGTGCTTGCTGTTGGTAGTTTTAATGATATAGAGTATGGAATTGTTTTACGATTTGAAACAGCCGTTATTTTTCATTTCCCCTACCTTTACTTGGCAGATTCAATGGTAGATTAATTTTTCCCAGTTATTGTAGATAGTTTTGATTAAACAATGAAACAACAATTGAGCCTTTTTTTCACCATGGCTTTTGTACTCTATGTTAGAAAGTACTGTTACTATACCAATGGTTGTGCAAGGAAGTGATTTGATAAGGATCACACTCGAACGCAAGATTTTTCTGATCCCACAGGGTTGACTTATTGCTACTGTATTATAATAAAATAATTATCTGTCACATCCGGAATATAAAATAATTTATGTGTAATATTACTTTTGTATACTATACATTTGAACAATTTTGAGAGCATGATATCTTCAGTTTCGTTTCAATATAATAATATATCAGGTATCGCTTATACTAACCACCTGTCTACATACATCTGTCCAATAACACCTTTCCAAACTGAAACACTTTTCAAACATCTTCCAATTTCAAATATTAAATCAGTACCCCATCTACCTCACACCTCATCTAAATCCCCCCCACCTAACTCCCACCTACCTCCTACTTCATTTAAATCCTCCCACGTAACTTCCACCTCATCTAAATCCTCCCATCTACCTCCCACTTCATTTAAATCCTCCCACCTACCTTCCACCTCATTTAAATCCTCCCACCTATCTTCCACCTCATCTAGATCCTCCTACCTCATCTAAATCCTCCCACCTACCTTCCACCTCATCTAGATCCTCCTACCTCATCTAAATCCTCCCACCTACCTTCCACCTCATCCAGATCCTCCTACCTCATCTAAATCCTCCTACCTACATAAATGTCTTCTAATCATCTAATTCTTACCGTCGGTTCAGATTTCATGAACATTCTTTGGATCAGTTCGTTACTGAGCCCTACAGCCTTGCATGCCCATGTTATTTACCAGAATTATATTTACCAAGAGCAGTTCCAGTAATGCCGCGTTGTATAGCTTTCTAAA
>NW_027106428.1:128546-130096 GCF_000696795.3 Halyomorpha halys | reverse complement strand
CACTCCCCTACTAAGTAACTCTTCACGGGTCGTAATGGTACAGATTAAATTTAATTTACTAAGATGAACAACTAATTCTATTTTTTAATTAATTTATAAAGATGCCATGTTTTGGGGGCCAATGAATTCATATTTTTAACACAGTAAACCATTATTTGTTTAGATTGCACAGGGCATTTTTTATTTTTTGAAAAAATAGATTCATAAGTTGTCTATTCCTGTAGAAAACGTTATTATTTCTGTGGGAAATGTTGTTTTCCAAAAGAAGTTGCAAAACTTTCCGACAATATTGGCTATAGAAGGTGAAAGACTTACATAAAGGGCAGCTGTTCCTCAACTGGGATTGACAGCTGGGTCAGGTTCGTACCTCGCCCAGTCCTCTTGGTAACTTCAGAAGAAAATGCAACTTGTCAGCAACAACTTTCGTCTTACGTTTCCATTCAAGTCAATACAATCATTAAAACATTTTTTTTTTTTTTTTTTGTTTCCATTCAAGTCAATACAATCATTAAAACACATCATACTTTTCCTAGTATCCTACCGTTTGGGTTAATTCATCAATTTAGTTTTTGAAAAAAAAAATTTTTTATAATTTATTTATTGATAATTACAACTGTATTCTATATATAAACAATAGGTAGATTTAACAATACTTATACAACGGCATGGTGCAGACATGTAGAGAATCTAGCGATTGATAGAATAACACTTCTACAGGAGAGGATTTAGAGGCCATCTTCTTTTTAGGAGGATTATCAGGTAATGAAAGAGAAGCCAGGTTAGAGGCAAGTGGATTAGGTTGGTTAGGGAGTTTATAATGGAAGGCATAATATCAGGTTCGGACTAGATCGGTTACATATGGAACATTAAGATCTAATAATTAACAGAAAAGGAAAATCTATTGCATAAATTACAGGTGGTGTAGGAGGTGGCCGAAACAAAAGATTTATGATTAGGTGTGTTAATGAATTTAGAATAATTGGTCTATGGATCGAATGAGACTGATGAGGATGATGTTAATTAAATTGTTAGACGTGGAGTTATTCCATGATTCATTTCCCCTCTCCTCATTCCTCCATTTCCTCCCTCCTCCTCTGTTCCGGGAGGCACCTTAGAGTTTCTCTACTCATTTTTTTTTCCACTAATGAAGGAAGGAAGAAAATTACTGCTGGTAGCAAAGCAAGATGGGTCTCTCATCCACAAGTTTCTTCTTCTCCCCTAAGAGCGCACTGGAGCTGATGCTAGATTTCACCACTGGCCAAAAGGGGCGCCAGCAGTGCTTACATTATTGAGGCCTTATCCAATTCAGAATTTCATTTCCAAAAACAATAACCTAGATTTTTTTTTTTTAAATAAAAGACTTCTGTTTGCGTTCTGTTCATCATTATGCGTAAAACTGAGCAAAAATAATTTACATACAAAACTAAAATGGATACAATGATTATTTATCAATGCACCACTATTATCTGATCGGAGAATTTTATTATGAATGTACTATTATAAAGCCTGTTCCAACAACCACTTCTGTGGACAGTTCGGAACTCTACGGA
>NW_027106428.1:125069-127656 GCF_000696795.3 Halyomorpha halys | reverse complement strand
ATATTAATAATATAGGAAAATGTTTATATTTTTAAGTGAAGAGTCATATTTTATTTAATAGGTATAAATTAAAAATTATTTGATAGTTTTAAATAATTCTTTTGAAAAATGAAGGCTAATAAATGTTTTTATTAGCTGAATAATGCATTTGATGGATGAATATCATTTATTTGATCAATCGGAATTAAAGTGAATATGAATTTTGGGTGTTTTATTTGTTAATTTGAATATTTAAACTCAGAGGCACCTGAAAAGAAACTGGCCTCGAGACCTTCTAGTATAAAAACCTTATTAGAATGCTACTAATGGGTATTTTCTCTCCACGCTTGTATCACTACATTATAAACACTCCAAATTTACTAAATGTATTATTATGTACAGTTAATCTCATTAAAGATATAAAAAAAAAATTAAACAGATAGTGAAATATTTTTTTCAAGTGAGCGTAATCATATAAGTGAAAAGATAATTTAACAAACAATATTTAATGTTAATGTAACCTAGTTGTGAAATGATTCATAAATTGTGAGAAATGACGAGAAGCCATTCCAACCGTGAACTTAAATCATGACTTTACCATCCAGTATTTAATAACTTTTATCATTTTTTAAATTTAAATTAAGTCAAAACTATATTTATTAAATGTTGTATTATTTTTATTTAATTTTAGTTCATACTAGACATTACAAATACCTTCTCTTATATCAGATATTTCTACATTTTCTGAAAATCATATTAAATATTCATAATTTTCATTTTAATTTTTTATTAATACTAAATAAATATAAAATTATGACCCCTTATACCAAGCAAGCAAATAAAAACAAAGTAACCATAGTAACAAGCAGCACATAATATAATTTATATTTAATATAAAAACATTACATTATGTACTGGAAGAAGATAGTTGACCGTATGAAGTAGATTGGAGGATGATAATCCGGGTGACAGTCAATAAAGGTATCAAAATAGAAAAAGAAAACTATTTATTGTTAACCAAAGGTTCAATTGTACTTTGTACTACCATCAGACAGCCCTGACGAAGCCCTGCAAAGTGAGGATAACGTTGAAAAGTGAGCAAACTGTTGGATAACAATAAATAGTTTTCTTTTACTATTTTGTTACCTTAATTGGCCACCACCCAGACTATCTTCCCCCATTAAAGTATATAGATTTATAAATAAAGGTAATTAAACAAGCAAGATAATTTTCAGAACAACCAACTCAAAAGTTCATTAAAAAATATATATAATTACTAAAAAAAAATCCACTAACTTGGAAACTGCCTTGGATTGTGAATAATGGAGGCATGGGTTTTACTAAAGGGCAAAAAGTTACCTTAATCACCTGTCCTTGAAACTGGATGAGAAGAAATCGACAGCTCGGTGTCTTGAAAAATGCCTCCTAAGCCCTTAGCAAAAACCTCAGTGGGGGGCATCATTTTTCTACCCTTTCAGTAAGGGTTGTGTAGAATTTTGTCAATGACGCTATCAGTAAAAAAAATGTTGGCTAACTTTCATTAATGTTCCTTGCTATACTATATATTAAGGTGTGACCATATTGTACAAGTTAAAAAGATAAAACACATAATTTTTTACATTCCATGATATAGCTGACTGTAATGAAAATACCTTACCTATTAACCATTCTTTTTCAGAAACTTATCTA
The DNA here is from genome assembly GCF_000696795.3 of Halyomorpha halys. Taxonomy (NCBI): domain Eukaryota; kingdom Metazoa; phylum Arthropoda; class Insecta; order Hemiptera; family Pentatomidae; genus Halyomorpha; species Halyomorpha halys. The sequence continues at coordinate 125,988 of NW_027106428.1, read as the reverse complement.
TTTCATTCCATGTTTTGAAGGCCCATCCTCAGGTCCTCTGAAATTTACATTGAATTTCTATTTATTTACAACCTAAGATTTAGCAATGCATCCCAGATTTAGGGATGTACATAGACTAATTGAATAAAATTGAAAGTTTGATATAAATTAATATATTTAGTGATTTGCACTAATTGAATAATTGAATCAATAGCTCATTTCTATTTAGTTTATAGCTCTAAATGATATTATATAATAAAAGTATATGTTAAAGAATTATAAATGTTATTAATTAAATTATTATTCTTAAATTAAAGAATGAAACTATATGGTAAAAAACTAAAAATAATTTCAACACCACTCAACCATTCTAAACAAAACTTGGAATTATTTAGGATTCCATAAACTGCACCAAAGTGCACAAACCGGATCTAATTAAACAAATTAGAACTAATCATATAAAATATAACATTTGAAAGCTTTTTCTTTATATGAAACTAATATTTCGAATTCCTTTCGTATCAATCTTCTCAATCCAACATTCTTCGTAAAATACTTAATGCCCCTTTATCACAAAAAAAAAATAATCCTTAAAAACCTTAAAGTTTCATATGTAACCGAGCCGGAACCAGATATCAATCTTCCTCTTCCATTTGTAACAATCCTCCAAGCGCCTAAAAAGAAAATGGACTCGAAACCTTCTAATGTATAAATGTTATTAGAGTGCTACTTATGGGTAGTTTCTCTACATAGCTGAATCATACCATTGTAAACCTAACATCACATTTACTTGATGCTTTTTTATAGAAATATCAAGAAATAAATAACAATTTTTAGAAGAACAGTTATTCAATTCTGATATAAAACTCTACATGTATTAAATAAACATTAACGTAGATTAAATAAACATAGTTGAATTATATTACATATTATATAAACA
>NW_027106428.1:119277-125019 GCF_000696795.3 Halyomorpha halys | reverse complement strand
TTTAAGGCAATCTATAGCAATAGTGGTGTTTGTCCAGGCATATTGACAACATTAAAGACCATTATGTTCCATATGTAACCGATCTAGTCCGAATCAGATATCAATCCTTCCATTATATACTCCCTTACCGCCCCAGCTTGTATATATAGTTTCTCTACATATCTGTATCATATCATTGTACATCAAATTTACTAGATGTATTTTTATGTAAAGTTGTAAATATAAATAAATGCATTTATAAAATAATAAAATTAATATGCCAGGAATAATCAGGATATTATTATAAATTCTTGAATAACTTTAACAACTGCGTTAAAATAGATCACGAGGTAAAGATTTAACAGTAATGTTGCAACACAGCATTGTTCATAAATGATTTTGATTAAATTCTACCAACTCTAAATTCCCTCTGAACTGGTTTCAGGGAAAACAAACAATTTACAAACTTTAAATCACAAAAAAGTTGGTTTAATTGGTTAACTGAGGAATCAGATATACTTGAATTAAAAATTATATAAGTATAAAAAAATTAAAAAGAGAATAGAAAAATAAATTGGAACAGAAATTAATGCGGATATATTTATATGAAGAAAAATAATACAAGTAAATAAAACTTTGATTCTGGTAAATAAAACTTGAATCCATAACAAAACTATTAAAGATTATTTAATTAATTATTTGAACCGAAATAATGGTATTTAGTTAAATTATTATAACACAAACCACCCATTGGTAGGGCTCCTCCTTTTCCAACGCCAAAGAGGATTATGATGTATTGAAGTGGAAGCCAGGTTAGAAACAAATGGATTTGAGTGATAAGTTATCGTGGAAGGATATGTATCGGGGCTGTTAGATTGTAAGGATTGGATTCGGGAGTAATTCAATGGTTTAGAGGAGACCCAAAGCTCCGTAAGTCGTAACGTTTATAGCCGAGGGAGTTAAAGCGCTAAATTCAACTTGCTCCTGACTCCACGACGGTTCCCTGGGGGGTCGACTTTTATTTCTATAGTGGTCCCACGAAATGAAAACATGACCCACCACCAGGGTTACAATAGGTTGGCATTCTGTAGATAACTCCTCCCATCGTGTGTCAGAAATGATCTTTTGATGAAAAAGGATGTATAAAATTTAAAAAATCCAAATAGGTATTATTATGGTCATATAAATGTGTAGTACATTAGGTCTCGAGACCATATTCTTTTTAGGCGCTTCAAAGGAATTTCAGGAATGGAAGAGTTAGCAAGATTATAAATTAGTGGGTTTGGGTGTTTTTCACCCAATCACACAGATCAGTTACGTATGGAATATTAAGGTCTTAAAAATAATAAAATTAGTAATTAATAATTAGAAATTAAACATGTTTATAAATCCATGTTATCTTAATGTTCATAAATGAGTATTTAGGTGATGATTTTGCAAATAATTCTTAACAATTTAAACTTGATTGTTTTTATCATTTTTTTATATATTATTTTTTTATCATGGTGATAATTTTTATGAAGTTTTTGGCCATGTTTTATTTTTTTTATGAATAAATAAAATTCTGCACAGTTTATTGTACGTTTTTGTTTCATTTCTCATTTTTTCTTTCCTTGAACTCTTACAAAGGTAAAAATGGATCACAACTTCTTCCAGAACGTTATTTGCTAATTTTATTTGTTATTTTTTTTTTTTTTTGTAATATTTCGTGAAATTGGAACCTAAATACTGAGGATTTGTCCTCTATCTTCTGGAATGACCCAGACATAGCCCAAGGAAACATCTAATCAGCAGCTATGGTATTTTGATATAAAAAGGTGGTATACGGTAGTGACGAGCTCTGAGGATCAGAATCGAGTAACCTATGAACTTGATACCAAATTTCAATAAAATCGGCATAGTGGTTTCGGCGAAAAACCACAGATGGCAAAAAAAAATAATAATTTTTTCATTCCTTTTTTTTATTCTACGCATCTTTAAATATAAAATATCAAAATTTGAGGTATATTAATTTTTCTTTTTATTAAATTACAAAAGTCTATATTTGCAAATAATAATTTAAAAAAAATCTTTTGATTCTTAATTTCAACTGTCTTTTTCCTTTTTTTTTTTTTCTCCAATGTTTGTTAAAGACTAGTGCGTTAAATGATTTGAAGAGATTAATATAAAAGTATAATTAATTAGTAAGTATTACTACATTATTTTAGAAATTTATATACATCTGTCATTAAAATATTACAATACCAAACAGAAATTAATATATAATGTGTAAACAATATTTTTAATATTATTTTTACTGGTTTATTTTCTGATTTGTTTATGCTTAAGACAGTAATATATATATCTGTCACTAAAATATTTAAATATCAAACATAAATTAATATATACTTTCTTTATGAACTAACAATTTTTTAAATATTTTAATTATTATTTTTTGGAATTTTTACTGATTTATTTTTAATTGTTTTAATTGATAAGGCAGTAATATATCTGACATTAAAATATTGTAATGTCAACTTGAAATTAATATATAATGCGTTAACAATATTTTAAATACTATTTTTTTTTAATTTTAACTGATTTTTTTTCTATTATTTTAACGCATAAGACAGTAATAGATATATCATTAATATGTTGTATGGAGAGCTGCTTGTTAGCCAGATGTTAATTCAGTGACCTGACAAAATTCAATTACACAAAAGGATAGACCAATTTAAAAAGCAAAATGACAATCTAAATTGCATTTCAGAAATGACATTTAATAAAGTAAAGTCAATTTATTTCGGTCACGTAAGGGCACATATTGCGCATTTGAGAGCTTTGATCCTCTCATCTATAATGGAGGGGCGCTACTCCACTCATCTAATGCCATTTCGAATTTATGAAAATTCTATGTCCTTCAAAAGGATGAAATCCTGTCTCCCTTATTTCAGGAGGTGGGAGAATACTCATTTTGAATAACTGGTTTCGAGATAGATGCTATGAAACTGATTTACAAACAAGAGTCAAAGGAAAAATTTAATATTCAAGTTTAAATAATATTAAACTAGATACTCTAATGCCTTCAAAAAGGTTTTGGGGACGTATAATTTAAATAAATATGCTTGGAGAGGTACATATCAGAAAGAGTTGAGTATTTAACACTTTCATTTTAGAGAATTTTTATTTTTCAAAAGAAGGCTAGGAATAAAAAAAAAAAATATTTTTTTATTAAAATTTACAATCTGCTAAGAACCATTTATTCAATACTAAATTGCTATTGAATCAATATTGAAAATACTGAAAATGGTTTTATGGAGTTGACCATTCTCATGAATGGCTCATATTTAGGGTATGTGAAATAAAAAAACTTACTATTTAATATTATGCTGACAAAAATATTTTATCACTCTGGGGAAGTGGAAACGGAAAACGCACTGCGCGTGCGCTATTAACTTATGATTAACAAAAAATAAAAAAACCACTTGGAAGTAAAATATAAAAGAAAAGAAAATACTCTTTTGGGCTTTAACAATACGAATAGAAATAAATAAATGAATGAAAAAAAATTACATGAAAAAAAAAAAAAAAAACTCTCCCTAAATATACACAAACAGAAGGATGGTGAAAATACACATGATCAATCTATTTAAATGAAAAAATAAATAAATAAAATAAGCACCAGTCACATTTACAGTTTACAACTATAAGCTTCTTTATTATATGAATGATGCAATTACAACAATTCACAATACATTATGTATTATCTACAACTTTTCTATTTTGCAGATTGTATGTTAGTGACAAGCGAGCCTGGGCATTACTTCTACAAGGCCTCAGGGGACGACCCAACGGTTTGCGGGGTCTACTTGATGACGGACCCCGACAAACTAATCGAACTTCAATTCGACTATTTGGACTTGCCTTGCAGCTCTGGAGGTTTGGTTGCGGTGAGTGCAGTTTGTAATTCATAAACCTGTAATACTTTTATCATGATGAGTCATAATACAACAAAAATGACTTCCAATTCATAAAAATAGAATTTCCTCCCTCATTTGCATTATTTTTCAGTATTTTCCTTACTTACTGTAGAAAACATCTGGTTCCGTATGCGCTGTGGTAAGTGAAGTAGGGCCCACTTACCACCCATTTTTGAGTTGAAATTATGACTCGTTTCAACAACTCGAACTTTTTGAAATTTGAAATTTTCGCGATCTAAATACTTCCTTTTACTATATATTTTAATGACATGATAGTAAAAACGTAGTGATAGTAGGAAAGGACGTATAGCACAAGAGCCGGGAAGAAAAAAAGACAGTTATCTCACCCTAATTTTTGATTACTTTAATGAAAAGTATGTATAATTGCTAGTTAAAACTGATGAGTCTGCCAAGTATAGGTAGGGGGAATAAAAAATGACGGCTGTTTCAAAATCTTAAAAAAACATTAACTTTTCATTCGGAGCTCTATATCTTAAAAACTACCAACATCTAATATCAATCTAAAAGAACATTATTTAAAGAAGAGTAAATTTTCTGAAATATTAGTACTAATAGAGCTATTTACCTTATTTAATAAAAATAACAAAATATAGTGAGAAATGTCAGGTTGAAACAAAGACGATAACTGAGGAGGTTGGGAACGAAAAGTCAGGTAAACTTTCCCCAATTCTTTGCTAATCGTTAAAAAGGGTAAACATTTTTTATAATATATAGATAGAGGTAAACTGGCAGAAACATCTAATATCTTGTCTAATATTACAATAGGCAAATATATGAGATAAATGTAGAAGTACATGTATAAGATATTACATACATATAATATACAAAATTATAAAACTAATTTCTAATAAAATAAAACACCAAAATGGTCTAAAGATAATTAGTAAGTATACATGTTTACAATTATTTTAATGAAAATCAGAAACATGGAATGTAAAAGAAATAAAATGAAAAAAAAAAAAAGAAAAGAAAGAAAAAGAATAAAAGTAACAAAAAAAATAAATATTTCAACAAACCATAAATAATAAGGTATCTTCTAATAGTTATAAAATAAAAATATAAAGGATTGGAAGGATTAGAAGGGAATCGTAGCAATGATTGAAGGAAGAAATGAAATCCCAAGGGAATAGGAACGGATTAGCAAAGACTAACCAGAGTTCATTGAAAAAAAATATAGTTCACGACTATTTCTTGGTTAACTTCTAATATTAAATTAAAATGTAAAATAGTTTTTAGATCTAATTATTAATACTTTAATGATTCTAATGACGTATAAAAGAAAAAAATTATAGTAAAATTAAAAAAATTGCAATGAAAATTTCTTATTGGACTGCCTTCAGCATTAAAAAAAAAAACCTTGATTCTGACCAAACTACGAATTGGACACACTGGACTAACCCAAGAATACTTACTGCTGTCAGGAACATCTAGATTAGTATCTAGACAGTGTAACGTACCACTAACTGTTAAACACATACTGACAGACTGAAGGCATCTGATGGGCACCGGATTACCATCATATTTGGTAACTTTATTAAACGATAATAGCCCACACATTTCGGAAATATTTCATCACCTTAAGAAAATAAATATATACGAATATATATATATTTTTTTCCTCTCTTAATAGTAACCCCATAAAGAGATAGTTTTCTCTTATACAAATTTCATGCCATGAAAGGCATACTACATATATTATATGTTTACAGTACAAAATATTTGAGTATAAAAGTAAAGCAAAAACGAAAAAACAAAACACATAATTAATTAATGATAAAAAAAA
>NW_027106428.1:116159-119227 GCF_000696795.3 Halyomorpha halys | reverse complement strand
ATCCTGAATATTTGGAAAAAAACTTATCACAATCGGATAAACGGTATCGCAGGAAAAAAACAAACGTATTTTTATATATTAGATAAATAAAAAAATATAAATACAGTATTAAAATATATATTCCATATTCCAATGATAAATAATATATATTTATTTTCATACAAACATTACACTTTATTAAACTAATTTGATATTTACATCTTTACTACATAATTGATTTATTTACAACAATTAATGTCACTTGCTGTTTTGGAATTTTTTTTTCTATTTTATTTTGCTTATGTATGTTTTTACCATTAACCATTGCTATCAAGTCAGCTGATGTATTCTAGTATAGATATAATGATGTCAGGAATGTTCCTGAGAGGTCTGTTGTGCATAGGCAAACATCACCATAGGAATGCCTAAAACTATATTATTAAAAAAAACACCTAGGCTTATCTTACTAATTGTAGAGATAATTAATAATCAGAGATTGGAAAAATTGGCTATAGTTGAATTGTCATGGATACGATATTTATTTATCAATGGTTCATTCATGAATAAGTGTCGTAACCATGACGATTTTAGCTAATTTTTGCCCAACTCTGTTAATAATGTTATGAACCATGTACAAAACTATTCATTATCCAAGAAGAGGATCAAAGATAATTCCAATCTGAACTTGTGTAGGACTAATTCCTCCTTAAGCACGGTAAATAAATCTGCAGGGAATTTTCCTAGTCAACATAAGAAATATAAATACAGTATTAAAATATATATTCCATATTCCAATGATAAATAATATATATTTATTTTCATACAAACATTCTTCAAAACTTAAATCGTTTATCAATTGATGTTTCAAAATTATTTTTCTCTAGATCTAAATTATTATTTACGTTTATCTCAGTAGAAGTAGTACATTTAATGATATTTGCGTTAATTGGAACAATTGCTTATTTAGTTTATAGTGGTAAATAATATTATATAGTAAAAAAATAGAAATAATTTCAACAAGATTTGGCTAATGTAGTTTAAAAGAACAGACATTCAGCTTTCTAAAAATTGTATTAATGTAGGAATTTCATAAAAAGTAAAGTTGTTATGAACCATAATATTTATATTAATTTCTTTGAAAAATGGTATTTAAAAGTTTCGTAGGATATCATTTGGTTTTTCATAAAACTTTTTTTTTTTTAACTACATTACTTTTAGTATGTATATATTTTTTACTATATTTGAAAGTTTTATATGAGTTTTATATTTTTAACTTAAATTACTTTTATGTATGATGGAAAATGGAGACAAGTTTTAGAATTGAAATAATAGAAAAATTAAACACATTTAAGGAACGACAAAAAAGAGAAGAGAAATAATAAATAATAAAAAGGAAAAAAAAAATCAAAAATATTTATAATGTGATAATTTAAAAAAAAAATTGCTGTGGCTATTTATATTATTAGGAATAAAAAAAAATCGTGCTTCATTAGTTATAAGTATGTTGTGTATGAGGAAACCCAATGAACTTTTGGGCAGCACATTTAAAAAAAAAAATTTTCTCTGTAAATAAAATCATTTAATAGACTCAGTGATTTTTTTTCATATTGTTCAGAAAGAAACAAATAGATTGGCTTATAATAATAATCATGAAAAAAATGCATACTTTCTGAGATATGCACCAAAAATACTTCATTTTGTCGACAATCTTTCCGATCAATAACCTTTCCAGGAAAATCCTGAATATTTGGGAAAAAAACTTATCACAATCGGATAAACGGTATCGCAGGAAAAAAACAAACGTATTTTTATATATTAGATAAATAAAAAAAAAGAAACATTTAGAAAAAACAAGTGCGGCACTTGAAATAAATTAATGAGAATATTCTTATGAGCTTAAAACTTTACTAGCACATATCACTCTACAAGTTGAAGATTTGAGGTCACTATCTCGAACTATGACAGATAATTGAATAGCCTCAACTATAAGTAAACTTACCTCTCGCAAGATCTGACTAGAGCTGGAATCATCTATCTATAGCGGAATGGAAGGATTTAGGACTGGGGTAGGGCGGTGCACCCGACTGCTATCGGGTACCCGGGCCTTGTATGCCTTAGCTTAGTAGTCTAGTCTCTTGGCGGGACGGGGCCCTGCGGTCAGGGGGCTGTTTTTTCTACCCTTTTGCTAACATATAATATTATGTAATAATACAATAATATGTTAAAATAAATAATAAATACAATACAATAAATAAATAATAAATACAATACAGTGTAATCTCAGTAATCCGAACGTGGGTACACCGAACACTCCAGTAATCCGAACTGGCGTAAAAAAAAATTACTTAAACCATTAAAAGTAGGACTTCTGTCTATTACACAGAGTAAAATAAGAATTAATGAAGCTCCCAAAAGAGACTTTGCTTGCTTCGACGAGGTCTATTGTGTGGAAACGGATGGATTCAATACAATATTGTTGCTTTCCCTAAGAAGGAGAAGTCAGCAATCATTCTGGATCACGCCGTAAGATGAAAATAACGACCTTGACCAGGCAAATATAAATAAGTGTAGAGGGAAAAGAAGGAAATTTACGATAAATGTATTACTTTCCTTAAGGAAAAGTTCAGTGAGGGCTTCGGAGAAAGAGACTTCTACCCGAGTTTTTGGCCTTTGGTTCGGAACCCGTGGAACGATACCCAGCTCAACCAGGAGCTTCATAGAGAAGCTCGATATCCACGTGGCAAAGATAACAGAAAATACTTGACTCCCTGAGAATCATCCACCAACACATTCACATGAAATGTTTTTATATTACATATTGTTTTCACGAATCGGCCAGCAAGGACAACGCGAATATCACTTTCGATTCATCCTCACACCTCCCGCCTTCCTTCAACTTCAACCCTTTCATCCTCCTGGACTGTTCCTCCCGCTCTTCCTCAGTCCATTTTCTCCCTCTTCTCTCCTTTTCCCTCAAGAACCCCAAACTCTTTTAGCTTATACCCAAAATCTCTATCCAAGCAGCCTTCGTTTCTTAATATTTATTTTTTTTTTTTTTTAATTTTTACATATATTTGATACTTTTTTAT
>NW_027106428.1:114822-115239 GCF_000696795.3 Halyomorpha halys | reverse complement strand
AAAATATCATATTAAATGCTTAATGTGATATACCATCTGATCTACAACTAATTATATAATTACAGGATAAAGTGCTGTATAGTTACTCCTTTTTTCCATCCAGATTTCACAATACTGTGCACACTTTAAGTTTTAAAAAATTTAAAAAAACTTTTTTTCTTTTACATCGCTAATAATGCAGAGTGATGATTTACTTTGTTAAAACTATAAGATTGTTCATTCATAAGTGAAATATTTAAAGTATAAATATGGACTTATAGTATTTATTAATTGGATAAAATGAGTTCAGTCACGAAATTTTTATTATGCATATTGCTACCATTAATTATATTAGTTTAACAGAATCAAATGATTTTTCAGAAATTTGATTACCCGATATATATATTTTTTAATATGTATATTTGCTATCATATCAGT
>NW_027106428.1:112016-114096 GCF_000696795.3 Halyomorpha halys | reverse complement strand
GGATTACAGAGATTACATACAATATTTTATTATTTATTTTAACACATTAGTGTATTATTATATATTATATATTATATTATATTTTGACAAAAGGATAGAAAAAGCTGCCCCCTGACTGCAGGGCCCCGTCTTTGAGACTAGACATACTAAGCTAGGGCATACAAGGCACCAGGGCCCGAAGGCAGTCGGGTGCTCCGTCCTACCCTGAGCCCTCGGTCCTTCCAGTCCACTATAGATAGCTAGTGCCTCCTCCTATCAGTCCTTGCGGGAGGTATGTCTCCTTAATGTTAAAGCTACTCAATTATCTGTCATAGTTCGAGGTAATAATCTCAAAGCTTCTTAAGCCCTTTTAATACAAGAGCCGGTGAGAAAAAAAAGGCAGTTATTTCATCCCAATATTTGATAACTTTAATGAAAACTAGCTATAATTACTAGCATTAATAGATGTGTCTGTCGAGTATAGATTGAGGGAAATGGAAAATAGTGAATGTTTCAAAACCGTAAGAAAAATTAGGTTTTCATTTGCAGCTCCATATCATCATCATGTCATGTGATGATAACTACATCACAAGAAAAACTAAAGAGAACATCATTTGAAGTAGAGTTAATTTGTTAAAATATAAGCCCTAACAGAACTATTTACGTTCAGTAGTTCCCGAGAAATAGATTTTAAAAAAGCAGCATTTCATAAAAAAATTCAAAGAAAAATTAGAAGTTAGTAAATCCATTTTGAGAAATCTGTCTTAGGAACCATACAGGTACGTACAGATGTCTGCCAGCATTCAAATTAAAGGTAGTTAAATTGACTAAAATATAGTTCATAACGTTTATCTTCGTATCAGTAGTATCTTTTATGATATTTGACAATATAAATTTACAAAATGTTAATTTCTAGTTGTTTGAATAATTTTTTTGATTTTTGAGAAAAAATATTTCAGGAACCATAACACAAAAATGTCTATTAGCACTCAAATTAAAGCTGATTAAATATAATATAATGTTTGTCTTCTTATCAGTAGTATTTTTTATGCTATTTGCTAAAATATATTGATTTATAGAACAACTACTACCTCTACGAAGATAAACGTTATAAACTACTTTATAGTCCATTCTACTACCTTTAATTTGAGTGCTGGCAGGCATCTATAAGTTCTATGGTTACCTGAAACATATTTTCTCAAAAATCAAAAGTTTTATCCGATCAACTAGAATTTTTTTTTTTTAAAAACTTCTACTTTTTATTTATTGATAGATTTTACAATCTACCACACAGTTGTGGGCAATAGGTAACAGTGGTGAATGATCTCATACTTACTAAAATAAAATAAATGAATAAAAAAAAAAACTCTCTTAAAATATATACAAACAGAAGAATAAACAAAATGAACTGAAATGAAGATAGTTTGATTATCTATCTGTATGAAAAATAAATAAATAAAATAACATAATGATAAAATAATATAGTCTCTAGTCACATTTACACTCTAATATACAATACTTACACAATCGACCTGAGGATCCCTAAACCCACTCTATCCCCCACTTGTGAGGGGTAGAGCAGAACTCAAAAGAACTAGAAATTAACATTTTGTAAATTTATTTTGTCAAATATTACCCCTACGAAGATAAACGTTATAAACTACTTTATAGTACATTAAACTACTTTTAATTTCAGGGCTTATAGACATCTGTACGTCAAATTATTTTTTAAACATAGATTTCTTGAAAATAAATTCAGTAACTACTGACTTTTCAGTGCATTAATATGAAGTGTTGCTTTTTAAAAAGCTAAATCTAGGGAACTAGTATATGTAATATTTCAGCAAATATAATCTACTTTATGTTCTCTTAGTTTTTCTAGTGTCGTTGGTAGTTTTAAGATATAGCGCACCGAATAAATAATTAATTTCTTTTAACGTTTAGAAACGTAGTTTTCATTAATGTAATAAAAAATTGGGGTGAAATAAAAGCTTTATTTTTTTTGGCAAAAACGTATTATATGCACAACTTTAGAACCAAGTAAGGCATTGTCATGAAATATGGTTTATTTATATGTGTTTGCTAACCCTGAAAAACACTT
>NW_027106428.1:109212-111676 GCF_000696795.3 Halyomorpha halys | reverse complement strand
TATAGTCTGTCGTAAATACACTTACCACGTTTTATCTTTGGTCGTAAAACCGGTTAATTTATTTATCATGCATTTTGATATTTTTATTATATTTTAAGTCATTTTAATAGAAAACTACTAGGAAAAAATGCGTTTTTATAAAACTTTATTCTTTATTTATTAGTAATCACTAATAATAAACTTTTAAGTTTCCTCAGAGGGGACAACCGAGTGCAAAGGTTAACTTGTGTTATATGTTATAGTAAAGTTTTAAGCTCATAAGAATCTTATGGTATATTTATTTGAAGTTAACTGTTTGTTTTTTTTTCTTAACTTTTCTATTGTTATTTTTATTATTATTTATAAATTAAGGACTGGAACAAGTAAGTAATGTTTACGATATATGGATTTGTTTATTATTTATATACTATTTGATGTTAGGGAATAACAAATAGATCCCATCTCTAAAGATAACAAACATTGTTAGTTCTTTCATCATTAGAAGCATTACTTCTTTTAATTTTACTTACCTACATATGGAATATATAGTAAGGGGAAATATTACGATCGTACAAAATTTGGAATTCTAGTTTTCGACGGAAATACACGTCTCGAAGTCCTCTGAAATTTGGAATTCGAAATTTTTCACGATCAAGTACTTTCTCTTATTATATATTCCATATGTAGGTAAGTGAAAGTAAAAATGTTTTCATTTCCTTTGTATAAAAGGAAATAAACAAATAATATTTAAGGTTAAGGATTAAAGGTCACGCTGGGATCTCAAATAACAAAGCAGTGGATAAAATGATTAAATTTGACGTTACAACAGATTAGCCATTAGAACTAAGTTGTCTTACACTTATTATTATAATATTATTAAATTAGATCAGATAGAAAAACAATATAGTTAGAACTCTACCGGGCAGTTATATAAAAATATATTTCATATTAGAAGAAGATAGTTGACCGTATAAAGTATATTGTTGGAAGATAGTCCGGGAGGTGGTCAATAAAGGTATAAAAGGTCAAAATAGTAAAAGAAAAATATTTATTGTTAACCAACGTTTCGCCCCACTTTGCTGGACTTCGTGAGGGCTAAATGAAAAACAAAATACAATCATTGTAAGAATTTACAGGACATTAAAATAATAATATTTACCTATTATAATATTAGACAAGAGTTTTGATGGTTCTGTCATTTTCCCTATCAATATATTATAAATAATCTTACCCTTTTTGAGAGATAGCGAAGAAGTGGTGAAATTTTACACCTTAGATGGGATTGCCGACTAGGCAGTTGACATATTTTTTTCAATCCGATAGGTACTCTCATCGATGTTTATTTGTTATTTATTATATTATATTTTCTTAATGTTTCCTATTACTTGCTACGATACCTCATCTTTACCATATTTATTTTACCTTTTTACACCGACCTCTTTACCTTATTTATAACTAGGTCTAACGATTATTTTTCTACAATTTATTAGTCTAGCTCTGTACTTAAAATTTTATCACACCTGGTTGTATTCTATCAGTAACTAGTTTCCAGTCCTCCTACATGTATTCTTTCTTAAATTAAGGTTATTATTATTTCCTTGATATATTTTATAAACAAAACAGAAAATCCACAATATTTTTTTACATATTTTCGTTTCTTCTGTGTATATTAATTTTAATGTTTAGTCAATTCTTACAGTGTTTGTATCTTGTTTTTCATTTAGCCCTCACGAAGCCCTCCAAAGTAGGGTGAAAGGTTGGTTAGCAGTAAATAGTTTTCTTATCATCCCACAAAATTATATTTCGTCATACCATTCGTAAACCGTGGTTCGCAGAGATAAATATAGGAAAAGACATCATAAAAACGTGGAATTTACAATAACCTTGCACAAAGTAGGCTTGACAGAAACTATTCAATGCGAAAATTGTAGCGGTAAGGAAACCTTTAAACATTTAATACTGGAATGTCCCGCATACAAAAAACAAAGAGAAATATTGTTCAAGCATCTAAATATTTTTTTTTAAAATAATTTATTTAAACTGTATACATATATACAACTCAAGTAAATTTGCTGTGGGTGATATTATGACATGATACAAACATGTGGAGAATCTACCCATTGATAGAACTCCAAAAACATTTAGACGCCTAGGAGGATTATTAGGTAGTGAAGGAGAAGCCAGGATAGAAACGAGTTGGTTTGGGTGGTTGGGAAGTTTATTATGGAAGAATTGGTATCTGGTTCGGCAACATATTGGACATTGAGGTCCTGATGGATTATTTGATTTGTGATAAAGTAAGGAGCATTAAGGATTTTACGAAGGATTTTGGACTGTAAGGATTGGATTCGAGAGGAATTAGATGGTTTAGTGGAACCCCATAGCTCAACTCCGTATGTCCAGATAGGCCTTAATCAGTCATGTAGATCAGTCTTTTGTAATGGATTGGAAGTTTGGACCGTTTGTCTAGTAAATGTAATAGTCG
>NW_027106428.1:105006-109162 GCF_000696795.3 Halyomorpha halys | reverse complement strand
TCGACGAGCAGTTTCCTGTCATTTCAGTCTTGTATGAGGATTCCATGTCAGTCGTTTGTCCAGATTTAGTCCTAAGTAACGGATCTGTTCAACAGGAATAAGTGGGGTATTATTAAAAGATACTGTGGGGCAAGACGAAGGTTTACGACGAAGGGTAAATGTGATTTGGTGGGATTTATTTTAATCCTTCAGTTTTAGCACCATTCTTCAAGGGTGGTGATGTGGGATTGGAGGGATTGGGATACATTGGTAGGATCATTATTCACTGACAATAGGCATGTATCATCGACATACGTGGTGAGAATAGTGTTAAAATGGGTTGGGATGTCAGCTGTAAAAACTGTATAAAGGATAGGACCATGGATGCTACCTTGTGGTACACCAGCAGACTGAGGAAAAAGGGATGAATAAGCGCTGTTGTGATTTACTTGAAATAACCTCTCTGAGAGATAAGAAGGGATAATGAGATAATATGTAGGAGGTGGGAATTTACGGATCTTGTATAGCAGTCCTGGGTGCCAGACTCGATCAAAAGCCTGTTCTATATCAAGAAAGACTCCCGAGCAGTATATTCCGCGAGTTAAGGAACCGGTATTATAAATTTAAACAATTGTCCCTTGCCCAACTGTAGGTGTCAGGGGCTGACACTTAGGCAAGTACATGCTGTCATCTCACAATCGACTTGCATCAGTCAAACTATTTTATGGTTAACATATGTAAGTCAGTACACACAAGTCTTAGGTCATGGTCTCTTTCTTAGAAATCTGACCATCCAACTTCTCGCCACGCCTTTTTTCCCCTTCCAGATATTTCCTAAATTATCTGATTGGTCCAAACCCCTTCTCCTATTTCACTATTCCTCCTACCCCCACTTCTCAAGTGTTCATATATATTTCCTAGACTAGATAGCTAAGTTAAGAAGTGAGTAGAAGAGAGACACTCTGTAACAGTAACAGTAACATGTAGTTCTTGTAAATATGTTAGAATAAAGTCATTTTAGTCTTCACTGATTTTTTATGTTATGTAACTCGCGCTCCAATGAAGACGGGACTACTTCAACCACACGATGGCATTGCTGGATAGTGGAGTGGGATGTTCAGAATCCAAAATTTCGGATTATGTGGTTGGAATCTAGGATGGGGTACAGGCGTTTCTCAAGTATTTTTCCCATGAAAGGTAACAGAGAGATCGGACGGTAAGAGGATGCATGTTCTGGCGGCTTTCGAGGTTTGGAACATCTAAATATAAATCAAAATATTATTTATGATAGTATATTGAAAGTAGCAGGCTATGCAAAAATATGTTACGTGTATATATATTTGAAATCTATGAACAAAAATTGTAGGAAGATACCCGGACAATCTTCAATAAAGATACCAAACTAGTAAAAAAACTATTTAGTGTTAATTATCGTTTCGCCCCACTTTCAAGGCTGTCTTCATTGAAACAAGGATCACATCTGAGATGTTACATGAATCCCTGACTATCTTCCTACAATCTACTTTATCAAATATCTTATTCCGAAATAAATATTAGTGGATGTTTTATAGATTTATTTTAAATGTGTAAATAGGTATATAATTATCATTATTTCATTTTTTCTTTTTATTTTATTACCATAAAAAGATATCTTATTGTTTATGGTTTGTTAGAATATTATTTTTTTGTTTCCTTTATTCTTTTTTCTTTATTTATTATACATTCAATGTTTCTGATTTTTTTTTTAAATTGTAAATATGTAAACAAACATTAATTGTCCCTTACTAATTATCTTTAGACCATTTTTGTGATTTTTATTATTAGAAGTTAGTTTTATAATATGGTATGTAATCTGTATGTAATACCTTATACACGTACTTCTATATTTATCTCACATATTTGCCTATTGTGATATTAGACAAGAGATTAGATGTTTCCATCAGTTTACTTATCTATAGGTTATAAAAAATCTGACCCTTTTTATGAGACTATATCCCTTCCCCCCACAATCAGTTGTTTACAGTACCACAAAAAAATTGTTTACCTTTATTGACTACCACCTACATGCCTTCGTACAATCAACTTCATACCGTCAACTATCTTCTTGAAATATAAAGAATAACAGATATAGTTATGATACAGTATATTAGATAGTAAATGAGATATATTTAACTTATTAAATAATAGCAGTAACAAAGGGATTGGGCAAACTGTCCTACAGAGATGTCATAGAATATAATTAATTAGTATTTGACTGAATGGAATATACCAGTGCCACCCACACAGGGAAATGATTGTCATAATACATTATTTTTTAATTAATAAGTTTGTTAAATCTCTGGTCATTATTATCTTTTGTATTGCTTCATGTCATTTCCGAACAGCTGTATTGGACGCTATTGAATCCAGTCAGGGGATTGATTGTATTGGCAATAGTATTGTCCTAGGAGTTGGATTGCTACAACATCCGTCACTGTTGCTGTACATTGTTCTCACTATACACTACACTCCCTGTGCCCATTCATCTTCTCCTAACTGGATTCTGTCATTGTCCACTTTCTTATGAAACATTCTTGTTCATCTTATCCAATTTCTAAAATTCTATCAATTTCTGATGGGATTGTCCATATCCAATATATTATTTATAGAGTAATTCTTACACCATAGATGAAGAATTCCCGGTTTTTGCACAGGAAACAGTCGTTTTTGTGCAAAAAACTCTAAATTGTTTAAATCATCTGTAACTCTCATGAATTCCTATGTTATCCAGAGTCCTGATTTTTTGCATTTTTTTTTTTTTTTTAATTTTGATTATATTTTCCAATGTAAAAATATAAATCTTATTTTTCTTTCATAAAAATATTTTTTCCTATAAATGAAATGTTATTCTAATACATAGTAGTTAATTTGCTTATTGTTCTCAATTTATTTTGGTTACAACTTCCAAGAAGACCCTTGACTTCATACGTCTCATTACGTCAATGAAACTTACACAAGTTAAGAGCTCGGCATTATCACTTAAAAAATTTTAGGGACTTGTCCCTTGCCAGCCTGAACCTTTTGACATATGTCTTTTTTGGCATATGGTTGCGTATGTGTGCATTATATACTTAGAATTTCTATAGGAAGAGGAACCCCATAAATAGCTTGATTCTGAGGTCTTTTGTCTTTTGTCTCCCATTTGTTCTAGACACCCTTCCTGGACCCAACCCTGGGTAAATTATTCTATTTTCTAGGAAAGCCTGACCCTACTTCTAGACACGCCTTTTTCCCCCTCCCAGATATTTATTTCTAATTTCATAGGCTCTCTAGGCACCGCCTGACTTCCTAAATTATCTGATTGATTCAACCCTCTTCCCCTATTCCCATGCTCTTCCTACCCCCTCTCCTCAAGTGTACTTATATATTTTCTAGCTCTAGCAACCTAAGAGGTAGAGATATCTGTAACCACTAAAATATATGTTTTAGTTGTAAATATGTGAGAATAAAGTCATTTAAGTCTTCACTGTTGTTGAGATTTTTTGAGTCCGAGAAGTCGCTCCAAAATGTGTACAAGAAAATATTCTCAACACAAAGGTCATTAAACATAATTTTTTCCGGTCCATCAAAAATGTGAATTTTTCTATTATTAAATAGGAAGTGGGCGAGGAAATTTAGAAAAAAATACTTCAAGAAACAAATCTACTTTTTAAAAACTAGACTTTTCACACTAAATTTCGTTGGTACTAACTTGAACGATATTTTTTTGTTGGTAGCTTAAAATAAAATAATTACCAGAAAAAAAGTCACTTTTTTCAATGCCGAAATAACATCTATAACATTGGGTCTATAGCTCATATATATTGTTTGATGGGAAAACTATTACAGTGAATTCGTTTATAGCTGTTTGAGTGTATGAAACCTCAACTTGATTTTCATACACATTCATCAACATGATTAAATATATTTCATTTTGGAGAGTTTATATATATATAGTTATATATTGGTTTGACTAGGTTGTAACTGCATTTTCAATTTTTTTTTTTATAAATTTTTGTTGATTACTCTATACAGACAATACAGACTTATGCATGAAGCGTGGTTAAGGCGCATCTTAGATTTTAATCTATTATAAAAAGATTACAGATAATATAGGTACATAAGTAGTATAGAAGAAAAACATACAGTAATATTATAA
>NW_027106428.1:102696-104659 GCF_000696795.3 Halyomorpha halys | reverse complement strand
TTAATTTCAATATTATTATTTTACCTGTATATTATTATATACTGTTTCAATATTCTTATAATATTACACAATATATTTTCTTCAATACTACTTAAGTACCTATATTATCTGTTATTATATCTCTCTTTTTTCCCTTTAATTCCATTTAATTCTTTTGGTTTTTATCTTATTTTTGCACTAGTAAATAAGTTTTTACTTAATTGTATTCTTCACTAACCGCATCTCCATCATTTTCTCCTCAGAAATACCCAATACTTTGACGATTGAAACATACTTTCATAGAAAATATAACTCCAGATACTTTTTATAACGTAACTCTAAAGTTTTTCTTAAACAGATAAATTATCATTATTAATATTTCCTAAATATTTGTACTTCCTCCCTACCTATGTTTAATATAATACTATTTGAAGATATAGTTGTTGATTAGATTACGTTTAATAGCATATAATATCCTGTTTACAGTTCGTGGATGGTTGGGAGCTGAACGGTGGGTACTTCCCCAGTACGACGGAGCACCGACTGCCACTAGAGGAACGGGTCTCGGAATTCTGCGGAATGACTCGGCCGAACAGAGCCTTCATCAGCTCCCAGAACGCGGCCCTCATCCAGTACAGAGTCCCCAAGAGGTCCAGGGGATTCTCCTTCAGGGTCAGCTTCCTCAAGAATCCTACTCGTAAGTTTAGTATAATTTTAAAAATTATCATATATGAAGAATACTAATAACCATATTTAGCATGCTAAATAATTAGTCTACTTCACCGTTTAATATTGAATGAGGGCTTCCTTTAATTCCATATAGATTCCTTTCTCAAGCACAGCCCGTTATTTTGGCTTTCTCCTAGACTATTGCGGAATCCATATTTTTGAAAGACCTCAACCGACGATTTAGATAATTATATGAACTGCTAAGTATAAAATCACAGCTTTTGGTGGGAAAAAAATTACCACTTTAAAAAACAATAATAAAATCTATTTGGACTTATGGACTAGAACTGGGGGGACAGCTAAAAACTCTAACATCAAATCCTTTCAGTCCAAACCTCTTCGAACAATAGTCTTGTTCCTTACTTCCTTGTTCCTTACTATGTAACCAACAATACCCTACATCATGACCTTAATATCACATATGTATCAGACCTTATTAAATCCAAATTCACCACATTCTATTAGAAAATCACGTCCTGAGCGTCTGCAGCTAGCCCTCACACACCCTCCACTGGCTTTTAATACCAGAGACGCAGTTGGTATCTCCGAAGTCCTGCTCTCTCGTGCATAAGTGTGAAGAAGAGCTCGATTCGGGGTTTCCGAGGCTCAATGTAAATATTGTAAATAGGAATGATTATGTTCAAGATGTTATTTTCCTTTAAGTTTTATTATTTTTTTTATTATTTATTTATTGCTATTTACAACTGTACATTATAATACATTTAGTTAATCTAATCTAAGTTAAATTGGAGTGTTACAGGCGTGTAGAGAAACTACTCATTGGTAGCACTCTAATGACATTTTACATTAGCTGGTCTCGTAGCCATCTTCTTTTCAGGCGCCTTGGAGGATTGTCATTTGTACATGTATTTTTTTTAGTTGATTCTCATACATATATGTTTTTCTTTTTTCATTATTAATTTTAATATTACTATTTTACCTGTATATTATTATATACTGTTTCAATATTCTTATAATATTACACAATACATTTTCTTCAATACTATTTAAGTACCTATATTATACTATATCTCTTTTTTTTCTTTGATTCCATTTAATCATTTTGGTTTTTATCTTATTTTTTTTCTTAGCCCTGATGAAGGCTTGAAATTCAGGCCGAAATGTTGGCACTTATAAATAAGTTTTTACTTATTTGTATTCTTCACTAAACGCATCTCTACCACCTTTTCCTCAGATATACCCAATACTTTGACGATTGAAACATACTTTCATAGAAAATATAACTCCAGATACT
>NW_027106428.1:97326-98159 GCF_000696795.3 Halyomorpha halys | reverse complement strand
AGAGGAATTCGAAGGTTTAGTGGAGCCCCAAAGCTCAACTCCATATGTCCAGATTGGCCTTATTACAGTCATGTAGATCAGTATTTTGTAATGTGCCTTTAAGTTTAATTTTCTTTTTTTATTTATATAAAAAATCCAAATTCAATAAAAAAAAAAAAAAAGGTTTAGCTCCACAATTCCTATCGCTATTGTGGCTCCAATTAAATTTAAAATTGATTTAACAACCACTTTAAACAGCGCAAATCGCTCAAAAATAATTCTTCATCCGACCACTGTAAACAATTATTTCTTCGTGGACGCAATACTTTTTTGTACATTATTGCTTAAGCAACTAATTCTTTGAAGTTTTCGCATCCGTCAAATCCTCTCTCTCGATCAAATCCATTTTATTTAAATTGGAATATATACATATATATGGTTCCCCAAATACTTACTGATGTCTTATTGTAATATTGATTTATTCTTGTAGAGGTGTCATGAGGATAGAAGGAAAGTTAGATTTGCAAGTCTTCTGCATACAGATGAATGCTGAATGGCAACCTGCAGGTCATTGATAAAGATAGAGAAAAGAGTAGGGAGCCTTGAGGCACGCCTATAGAAAAAAGTAGGGAGCTTGAGGGACGACTATTAGGAATAACAACATACAGTGAACAACTGATGAGGAAGGATTGGAACCATTGAGTCCACGGGATCAAAGGCCTTGGAAAAATCGATGTGAATAAGCATGGTTAGTTTCTACTGGTCTACGGCTGTGTGAAGGTTTTGAGAGATTTTAATAAGAGCAGACTGAGTGGAAACAAGGCTGAATGTCGTTCAAAAGGTTGCTCAATTTA
>NW_027106428.1:92893-97261 GCF_000696795.3 Halyomorpha halys | reverse complement strand
TGAGGGCTTCCTTTAATTCCATATAGATTCCTTTCCCAAGCACAGCCCGTTATCTTGGATTTCTTCAAGACAGAAGACTATTGCGGAATCCACAATTTTGAAAGAAGGACTTGAAAGACCTCAACCGACGATTTGGATAATTATATGAACTGCTAAGTGTAAAATCACAGCTTTTGGTAGGAAAAAAATTACCACTTTACAAAAACAATAATAAAACCTATTTGGACTTATGGACTAGAACTGGGGGATAGCTAAAAACTCTAACATCAAATCCTTTCAGTCCAAACCTCTTCGAACAATAGTCTATGTTCCTTACTATGTAACCAACAATACCCTACATCATGACCTTAATATGACATATGTATCAGACCTTATTAAATCCAAATTCGCCACATTTTATTAGAAACTAACGTCCTGAGCGTCTGCAGCTAGGGCCCTCACACATCCTCCACTGGATTTTAAAACCAGAGACGCAGTTGTTATCTTCTGCTCTCTCGTCCATACGTTTGAAGGAAGAGCTCGATTCGGAGTTTCCGAGGCTCAATGTAAATATTGTAAATAGGAATGATTATGTTCAAGATGTTAATTTCCTTTCATTTTAATTATCTTTTTTTATTTATATAAAAAATCCAAATCCAATAAAAAAAAAAAAAGGTTAGCAATTCCTATCGTTATTGTTAGAAATTGTGGCTCCAATTAAATTTAAAATTGATTTAACAGCCACTTTAAACAGCGCGAATCGATGAAAAAAATTTCTTCATCCGACCACTGTAAAAAATTATTTCGTCCTGGACGCAATACTTTTTTGTACATTATTGCTTAAGCAACTAATTCTTTGAAGTTTTCGCGTCCGTCAAATCCTCTCTCTTGATCAAATCCGTTTTATTTAAATTGGAATAAACACATGTATATGGTTGCCCAAATACTCATTCTACTGATGTCTTATTGTAGTATTGATGTATTCTTGTAGAGGCGTCATGAGGATAGAAGGAAAGATATATTTGCAAGTCTTCTGCATACAGATGAATGCTGAATGGCGACCTGCAGGTCATTGATAAAGATGGAGAAGATAGTAGGGAGCCTTGAGGCACGCCTATAGAAAGAAGTAGGGAGCTTGAGGAACGACTATTAGGAATAACAACATACAGTGAACAACCGTTGAGGAAGGATTAGAACCATCAAGTCCACGAAATCAAAGGCTTTGGAAAAATCGATGAGAATAAGCATGGTTAGTTTCTGCTGGTCTACGGCTGTGTGAAGGTTTTGAGAGATTTTAATAAGAGCAGACTGAGTGGAAACAAGGCTGAATGTCGTTCAAAAGGTTGCTCAATTTAACTCGAGAAACTGGGGTAGTTGGGATTGAATTATACACTCTAAAGATTTGAATAGGTTTGATAATAGGGCGGAAATCATTCGAGGTTTCTGGATTTGAGGTTTTATTCAACAGACGGACAAGTGCGGTTTTCCAGGCAGAAGGGTAAGTGGAACTTTGCAGGGAGAAGTTATAGAAATGATAGAGAATATGAAGAATAGGAGGTAATGAGGCTTTAATCGACTTAACTGGTATACTATTGGGTTCGCAGTCATTGGTATGTGATTTTATGTGTAATGTTAGCTAAAAACTGTGTTAGGGCTCAAATTTAGCATTTATTCGAGAAAGTTTTAATTAAATGAAATGAAATGAAAAATTGTTTATTATTCTGGGACTAGGTCCCTTAAGAATAATTATAAAGGTAATATTAAATTAACAATGACATACATTGGCCAAAAAACAATGTGGCCACACTTAATTATAACTTATATACAGAGAAGAAGAAAAAAATAAATTAAAAAAATAACTGACTAAATACATTTAAAAAAAACAAAAAAAACGTTATTACAAAATATCTGTACTATTATAATATCGGATTAGATTGATGAAGTAAAATGTAGTTAGAAGTAAAATAGTTAATAGAAGGGTTTTAAACGAGGGAAGGGTTGATACATGACGTATATTAGAGGGGATGGAGTTCCAGTGACATGCAGCTCAAGTAAAAAATGATTTATCAAACGTAGCAGTTTGGTGAGCTGGAGGGAAGATGTCAAATAAACGGGACTTGGTACGGGATTAGATTGACGATTTGAATTGCAGGGTTTCTAGGATATAGCTGGAGCGCTGAGCACTAATACGTGGAATAGAAATGAAGCTTGAAAATACTTAGGAATAGGAAGGACGGGTATGTGCGTATCTCTGCTGATCCCGAAAATACGCAATTCATAACACGTTTAAGTTTAGATTCGAGAGTCCACCAAATACTAGGGAGCCATAGTCAAAGTGAGAGAGGAAACTAGAGTTGAAGGGATTTATGTGGAAGGAGATAACGAGTTTTATTGAATTGCTTTAGGGTAGCAATTGCTCGACGGGAAATTTGGGCAATGTAAGGTTTCCATGATAAAATTTGATCAAAACTGACACTAAGATTTTTGACCAACGTATGGAATGAGATCGGAGTATTGTGTAGGATAAGGTTGAGGGGTCCTGGGATAGATTTAAGGAAAGAGGGGGATCCAATTATGATAGCTTTAGTATTTTCAGCATTGAGCATAAGTAATAATAATAATTATCAAACAATAATAATAATGATAATAACAATAATAATAGTATCTAATAATCTTTATCGTCGGATGGGTTGCTCTAATGATATTGAGCAAAGAATAAATTATGAGTGAAATTTTAGAAATTAGAATGCCACCATTTTGTATTTAGGCGGTCTTACTAGAACATAACTATATATTTTCGTACATCTTCAAGAATATAATTGATTGAAATTAACAAGATTTTGCGTTAAAGTCACATTTTTCTCTACCAACCGGTAATAATAAGATATTATGATAGTCCGGGATATTACAATTTCTTATTTATAATTTTATACCTCTTTTTGAGTTGTCTTTATCTTTAATTAGTAATAAAAAAAAACATAGTAAGAAATAAAAATCAAGGTTAAACCCAAAACCTATCAAAAGCAGACACACGTAGATCGAATCCACAGATACTGTCTTACGAGCACAAAGCGCGAATGGAATCACAGCGATAGATAACGCGAGATACGGCTGTTCGTGCATGAACTGCATGAAATGGAAGCACACAAGAGACCAAATCTCGTTTTGTAAAAAACCCAAACAGGAAAGTTAGGTTGTGTTCAGAGATTATATCTAATATATAAAAATGAATATCTGTTGGTATTTTATGCGCTGCCATACCGTTTATCCCATTATCATGGGGCTTTTTGATGAATGTTGAGAATTTTCCAAGGAAAATCCCGGGGCCATTCCCATTTCTTAGGGGGGGAAAAATTAACAAAATTTTACATTTTTGGGGTGTAACTGATTTAGTATAAATTTTCTTCATGCTTATTATATGCCAATCGATTTGTCTCATTCTGAAGAATAAGAAAAAAAATATTACTGAGAGAGAAATGCTTTATTTAGCCATGCTTTCCAAATACATTGGGTTGCTACAATATACAGCATACCAATCAATCCGTGATCGGACATATATACAATACATATATTTACATGATATATCAACTTTTTTTTTTTTATTTTTACCTTTTACAACCAATGACTCGTCTACACACTAAATACAAACATTTTAATTTTTTTTTCCCTATTTAACAAAGTCATTCCATTCATTCCATTGACAATTATAGTCTCCCTAACTCACTCTCTCAGACCCCTCCTCTCCAATGATCCGCTATCCACGTTTTATCCATTAAACGAATCTATCATTAGATGACAATATAAAATTCATGCAAACACATGATAGACACAGCAGTAGATCAGTTTACAAAAAAAGAAATAAATAAATAAGTTTAAAAAAAAAAATAAACTGATATATAGATTTTAAAATATTTTATATAAGGAACCAGACGTTGTCCAGTATGTGAGGCTCAGTAGATTGAGGTGGGCAGGGCATGTTGCTCGGATGGCTGGGAGAGATCTGCCAAGGAAAATGGTGACCGAGGTACTACATGCAGCAAGACGCAGAAGAAGATCACGCCTTGGATGGAGTGATGGTGTGAGTGGTGATGCCAGGACCATGATGGGAGTGAGGAACTGGATGGCGGCCGCACAAGATCGTAATGATTGGTGGAGGCTGTTGCAGGAGGCCAGGACTCGATATAGAGTTTGGAGCCGAATCAATAATAATAATAATAGATTTTTAAAAAAAACAAAATTTAAAATAAATACTTAAATGAATAAATAAAATAAATAATTTAATGAATAAATAAGTTAAAACACAAATCGACAAGTTAAAAAAAAAAATGGGTGGTGTACCCAGGCTGTCCAAAATAATATTTTCCGCCAAGATTGCAATTTCCCCTATGC
>NW_027106428.1:85531-92843 GCF_000696795.3 Halyomorpha halys | reverse complement strand
TAAAACACAAATCGACAAGTTAAAAAAAAAAATGGGTGGTGTACCCAGGCTGTCCAAAATAATATTTTCCGCCAAGATTGCAATTTCCCCTATGCCAACACCTAGTTCTTCCAAGATGCTAATGGCTCTATTTGGTATTGTTCCGCGAGATCCTAACCAGAGGTCCCTCACGGTGAACTCTATCCGAAGGTCTCGCGGAATTTGCCAATAACGATAGGGACGCATTTTTCATATATTTCCTTTCTCCCTTTCCACTCCACCTCCATCTGATCCCAGTTAATTAAATGATTTTTTTGTTCACTAAAAATTAAAAAAAAAAACACTATGAGGATTTCAGTAAAGCAGGGCAAAAATATATGATCGTTCATTGCTCCTCTGCACGCAATCCAAATCCTACTTTAATACAATTGTTAAAAAGCTGAATGTTTGCTCTTTTTACGTATATTGCCATAACTTAGATTAAATGCCGTTATAACTACAAAATATTAGTTTCAAATAAAGAAAAATTAATTAAAACATTTTATATTATATCTCCAGTTCTCATTTGTTTAATTAGATTCGGTTGGTGCAAATTACGGAGCAGTAAATCACTCCTAAGCTTTGTGTAGATTGGTTGGGTCGTATTGAAGTTATTTATTTATTTTTTACCTTATATTTTTATTTTATAATGTTATTAACTGCTACAAACTAAATAGATATACATTTAAAAAAAACAAAATTTAAAATAAATACTTAAATGAATAAATAAAATAAATAATTTAATGAATAAATAAGTTAAAACACAAATCGACAAGTTAAAAAAAAAAATGGGTGGTGTACCCAGGCTGTCCAAAATAATATTTTCCGCCAAGATTGCAATTTCCCCTATGCTAACACCTAGGTCTTCCAAGATGCTCATGGCTCTATTTGGTATTGTTCCGCGAGATTCAAACCAGAGGTCCCTCACGGTGAACTCTCTATCCGAAGGTATCGCGGAATTTGCCAATAACGTTAGGGACGCATTTTTCATATATTTCCTTTTTCCCTTTCCACTCCATCCCCATCTGCTCCCAGTTAATTAAATGATTTTTTTGTTCACTAAAAATTAAAAAAAAAAAAAACACTATGAGGATTTCAGTAAAGCAGGGCGAACATATATGATCGTTCATTGCTCCTCTGCACACAATCTAATTCCCACTTTAATACAACTGTTAAAAAGCTGAATGTTTGATCTTTTTACCTATATTGCCATAACTTTGCTTCAATGCCGTATTAAGTACGAAATATTAGTTTCAAATAAAGAAAAACTTTTAAAACATTTTATATTATATCTCCAGTTCTAATTGGTTAATTAGATTCGGTTTGTGCAAATTACGGAGCCCTAAATCACTTCTAAGCTTTGTGTAGATTGGTTGGGTCGTGTTGAAGTTATTTATTTATTTTTTACCATATATTTTTATTGTATAATGTTATTTACAGCTACAAAATAAAAAGATATAACAAGCTATTAATTAAATTATTAATCCTCTGTGTAAATAACTAAATTTATAAATTTTTTTACAAACTTTCAATTATACGCAATTAATCTATCTACCTCTCAAAATCTAGTAATTAAGAAGCATTGTCAGGTCTGCTAGTAAATTCTAAACAATTAATTAACCAGCGGCCATAATCAATAGTGATGCCTAAATTACTTTTAACTGATAGAAATTTTTTTCTGTGCTAGCTCTCCTATCAGACCATTTTTTAACAATTCAAAGAAAAGAAAAAAATAAAGGGCAAGAAATAAAACCTTTATTTTAGAGGTAAAATAAAAATGACAACCGGTGGCTACGCAGTTGGGCAATAAAAATGATTGCAATAAAAATTTTCCTAATAATTCTGTCCTTATATTTTCTAATATTCAATGCGTTCTTGCCAGTGCACCCTTGAAGCTATAAAATATTATATATTTTATTTTATATTATTGTATTCCACCTATACACTGCATGCATTAAATGGTTATACCAATCGGTTTGTTTTTTCATTAAGAACTAGCAGACACGGCAATTGCAAGATTTAGGAATGTAGATACATTAATTGAATATAATTGAAAATTTGATATAAATTGGTATATTTAGATATTTACACATTGGAATGATGACCGAATCAATTATATCTATTTAATTTATAGAGAAAAATAATATTATGTAACAAAAACAAATAATAATAATTTCAACACGACTCAACCAATCTACGCCAAACTTAGGAGTGGTTTAGGACTCTATAAACTGCACTATAAACGATTATATGAACAATGGGTACCGGGAGAAAAAGAATCCATCAAATAAAGTTCAAAAATATCTTAAATTTTCCATTTCTTTGAAAAATTGTTATTTTTAAAGGTTTCAGACCCTGTGATTTAAGTTGCCATCACATCCCAGAATATTTACCTGCCTTAAATATGTAATTTCAGTTTCGTACAACTATTCGTTTTTGAGCTAGGCACTTCAGTTTTGCAAAACTAGGTTTTTTTTTTTTTGAGACTTCAAAAATTTATTTCCGTCGAAAATTTCAATCCAAAATTTTGCTGGATCACAATACCTTCCCTAATATGTTCAATATATATAAACAGTACAAATTCTCTAATCATAGAGAACCTAACTTTTCAGTTTCATAATATCTTTTGATTGGTCTTATTTAATAATTTAATTCTTGATTTATTTATTTATTGATTTAATAAAATGATTAAGGACTCTGTAATCTGCATCAAAGGGCTTAAACCAGATCTAATTAAACAAAGTAGAACTGGAGATATAATATAATACATTGGAAAAGTTTTTCTTTATTTGAGAACCAATATTTCAAAACTCGTTATAACAACGTTTAATCTAAATGGTAGTAATATAGGTAAAAAGAGCCAACATTCATCTTTCCAAAGATTGTATTAGCGTTGAAACTGAATAAAATGCAAAGAAGTTATGAACAATGGACACCAGGAGTTTAAAAAATTACAATTTTTAATTTATTTGAAAAAGGGTAATTTTTAAAGGTTTCATACAACGCTATAAATGAATATGATATACTTTTTAATAGAACATTTTTTTTTTCTATTTTTCTGAAATCATCATTATGCTTTTTAAAACTCATAAAAATGAATAATAAATATTTAAATTTCCTTTTTTTTTTTGTATTTAAAATTGATATATAATAACAATGAAAAATATATACACTTTTTAGAGCTACACGGTTTTTTTTTTTTTTTTTTTTTACCGAAACCCAGGAAATAGCCTATAACACTCCTGAGATAATCCTGATCATATTTTTTTCCACCTCAATCGGATGAACGGTATGGGAGCGCATAAAATACAGAAAAACAAATTTATATATTAGATAAAAACAGTACAATGCTCATCGTATTAATAAGTTCATATATTCAATATACCATATTTATAAGTATAACTGTATAGAAAATTACAAAAAACAAAATACCGCTTCGTGTAAAGTTGTTCAAAAATATTTTTTAACCACAAGCTATTCAGATTAGTGTTTAGTATCCTTAGAAATCCTTAAATACGAATTTTCTTAAAAACTAAAAAATATTTTGTGAGAGCAACTTTGCTATGTCAGTCGGTTAAAATTATTTCAATCCACACCAGAGGACGAATTTCTTTTTTTCTGCATAGGCCAAGTAAAATATTTTTTTATTTTACTGATAATTTGTAATTAAGAATTTTTGTGGATACTAAAAACGATTTTGACTCGCTTTTTCTTACAGAAATCTTTTTTGAACTACTGTACAAGAGACGACTTTTAGTTTTTGTAATTTTCAATACATTTATTCTAATTTAATACCATCAACAATGTTTTATTTATATTTCTCAAGAAAAAAGTAATCGATCGGTATATAAAAATACCATAAAATACATGAAGGCGGTATATGATAAGCTAAAAAAAGCTAGAATTATACATTACAGTTCTATCAACGGGTAGATTCTCTATATATTCGTATCATTTCATTACATTGCTTACAGCAAATTTACCTGTATATATTTTATATATACAGTTGTAAATAACAATAAATCATCACGCTTATAGAGTCTGTCACAAATATCTTTCTCTTAAACCAGCTCTCTTCTCGTGCTCCAGTCCATTCCAAGCTTCCGAATCCCTCCCTTACACACTATCCTCCCAGGAGATGCGAGGCCTTCCTCTGGGCCTTTTCCCTTTCGTGCTGGTCTCCTCAATCTTCCTGGTGTTTCTATCTGGATCTATCCTAAGAAGATGTCCAAACCACCTTAGTTTGTGCTCCTGCAGAATGGTCTTACTTCGAGATTAGCCCGTACAGTGGCGTTCCGTATCCTATCTCTCGGCCTCGTTCTTCCTATTTTTCTCAGATATCTCATTTCCATGGCTTATAACTGAGTCCTGCATTCTGAAATGAGAGTCTACAATTCTGAAAAGTAAGACAGGATAGGAAGGAATTTTGATTTAAATACGGCTAGTTTGGTCTGCTTTGTAACCTCTCTTCTTTCCAGGAGACCCCGCCTGACCATATTGAACAGCTTCCCTGCAGTTCCAATTCTTTGGGCCACTTCCTCGTCAATGGAACCACTTTCATTGAGATGAGCTCCTAGATATTTTAAACTCTAGACCTGTTCTAAATAACAATAAATAAATTTAAAAAAAAAAAAAATAAGACAAATAAAATTATAAAAAATAGTCATTTTCTTGACTCCTAGAGCACATTAGCATGTTTTTGGCATTTTCTCCATTTCACACATGATCAGTTAGAAAAACATAAAACCTGTACCGCTACAAACCTTGAAGGGTTATTGGTGCAGTAAGGTAGTACTGTTACTTGACCAACGGTTGTGAACCGAGATAATTTGGTCAGAATCTCGCTGGACCTCCAGATTTTACATCAACTAAGGGTACCCACTTTATGAGGCTGGGTGGACCTCACTGGGTCCCGAACTCACTGAGTTGATTCGCGCCTACTCTGTATCACAACATAATATTGCTATGTATTGACAATCCGGGGTATTATTAAGGTGTTTCGTCATCTGCCCCTATACCTGGTCAGGGTATCCTTCTGGGAAGGTTTTAGCATCCTCGGATGTGAAAACATCTGTATTAAGTTTGTCACTTTACCAGAGGTCCCTGAGAAAATTAGATTGGCTAACCTTTAAGTTACAAAAATGATAGTTTGGGACGAGGGACCAGAATCAAATTAACCAGGTGCAGGCCCTTCCTGGACAAGTCAGACTTTTTCTACACATCCTCGGCCCTGAGGAGGGGGACGCCTGCCTCGGGAGTCTTCGGACATCGATAACCAATCAGAGAAGAGATTTAAAAATAAGGTAACGCCCCAAAAGAGAAGTGGGGGAAAAATACAGAGAGGGAATTTAGAAGAGAAGAGGACACTCAAGAGGAAGGCTTAGACGGAGTCACATGCAGGAGGCAGCCTTAGAGGATGCGCTCCGACAAGACGAAGGCCACGAGACCGCATCCCTGATGAACAGAAGACACCTACAGCACTACATCCTACGGCATCAGCAGCTATAAGTATAAATTAACTAATAAGTAATCATGTAATAATCTATATTTTGTGGCAACCTTTATCTGAATCATTTGAATCATTTTAATCATAATAACAAATTGTAAATAAATACTTAGTTTGTTTATATAGTTTATATACTGTTATATATCCCAATATACCACTCTTTATTATCCTATATAATCAATGGTAAGAACATTTTATGAATATAAAGGTATTTAATTGGTAAACTGGTAAACACACAAACAGTCTTTGGAAAGGAATCCAATTATAATAATAGTTTTTTAGGACTCAATTTATAATCAATTAATTAACTTATTTTGGATAATAGCCTTCAGCGATTATCCTGGCATCCCAAGTAAATCTGCTACTGGTACATAGCAATATGAGTGAGTTAATTGCTATGTTGGAAAATCCAAAACAACTATTATTAATTTTTCTAATTATTGATCTTGTACATTATAAACATTTTAGGGTATAATAATTAGTTAAAAAAATACTTTTTTAAAAAATATTTACAATAAGGCATAACAATGACAACAAATATCTCTCAAAAATTCAAAAAAATCAAAAATCTTTTGAATCGTCGCCTCTATATATTTAGACCAGAAAAAAGTTATTGCTATGTACAATTTTGGATGTTATCACAATTTAATAAAAGTCTAATTTGTAGCTTTTAAGTAAAGTATACTCGTTAAGATTTCTTTGTGCTTCTTCATTGCCTTGTTATAGTTTTAATAAAGGAAACAATAAGAAAATTCAATTTGGCCTTGCTGTTTACTACGGGGCCGAAAATTGTTCATCAAAAAGGTGCAAAAAGCAAAGGGTGGGGAGGTGGGGAGAGGATATAATCTCGCTAGCCGCTATAAAAGACTTATGAAATTTTCTCTGGATGGATCCATCGTAAAGCAATGAAATTGAATTGTTTTTTGTTTAATACCACAAATGAAAAGTTCTAACGTGAAAATGTTTATCTGAAATTCAATTGAGGAAACGCTACAATATTTCTTTATGTATTTACTTGAAGTGAGCTGTCAATGAAAAGGAAACATGGAACGATTTTTATGATATATTATCTCGCTCTTTGTCCTTTAAATAAACTGGAAAAAAAAAGAAATGAATCAACAAATCAACTCGGTTTTATCTCAAAGACCGACTTATATCCAGTACAGTACGTCAATATATATATACATTTGAATCAGTTGGTATTCTCTCACTCTCCTAACATTTCTATTTCCTCTCCTTCTCTAAGGGTTGGGCATGTTTCTCGGCCGTTGATATTCAATTCGGGGTTTTTGTTCTACTTCCATTAAGACCTCCACCCCTCTCGGCATTCCCTCTTTCTTCCCCTGTTCCTTTGCCAACTGAATCTTGAGTACCATGGATAGAATTGCATCCGACCCTGTACCTGGATTGTCGTTCATCTCGCTGAGTTTCTGTTGTAGCGTACCAAGAGCTCCGCGGCATACTGCTCACTAGACTGTCCCGGTTGGCTCGTTTCCTCATCATCGTAAATATGTCCACATCCAAACACCTTCTTTATCTTACCTTGATGACCCTCTTCATCCGCCGGAATCTGATTGAGGATTATCCTCTTACTCTCCAGACGACCCCAGCTTTTAATGCCTCCGCATCCTCGCTGTCGAGTAGGTTTTCGATTGATTCGGCTTATCAGTCGGTCACCTCCACAGATTTTCTCCATGAAGCGCCTTGTTGTACTTGGTAAAGTTCCACGAGCTCCGAACCAGAGGCCTCTCACGTGGAAGTCTTTCCCCGAATCTCTCACGGAACTTT
>NW_027106428.1:80783-85481 GCF_000696795.3 Halyomorpha halys | reverse complement strand
TACAATTGAATCAGTTGGCATTCTCTCACTCTCCTACCATTTCTATTTCCTCTCCTTCTCTAATGGTTGGACATGTTTCTCGGCCGTTGATATTCAATTCGGGGTTTTTGTTCTACTTCCATTAAGACCTCCACCCCTCTCGGCATTCCCTCTTTCTTCCCCTGTTTCTTTGCCAACTGAATCTCAAGTACCATGGATAGAATTGCATCCGACCCTGTACCTGGATTGTCTCGTTCATCTCGCTGAGTTTATCGGCGGTTCTCTTGTAGTGTACCAAGAGCTCCGCGCCATACTGCCCACTAGACTGTCCCGGTTTGTTCGTTTCCCTGATCATCATGAATATGTCCTCATCCAAACGCCTTCTTTATCTTACCTTGATGACCCTCTTCATCCGCCGGAATCTGATTGAGGAGGATGATCCTCTTTACTCTGCAGACGACCGCTGCTTTTAATCCTCCGCATCGAGTAGGTTTTCGATTGATTTAGTTTCAATTCGGCTTATCAGTCGGACAACTCCACAGATTTCCTCCACGAAGCACCTTGTTCCTCTCACGTGGAAGTCTTTCCCCGAATCTCTCACGGAACTTTGCATTAAGAAATCAGCTGATATACTCAGTCAGCTGACATTGAAATAACAGCTTTTTTTTTTTCCAAAACCTCTACAAAATTTTAATGGCGTGTTTATAAACAATGTACTTTCTCCTTTTACTGTAGAACATCTACATTCTAAGGAGTATTTTGGAGTATATTATTTTTGTTGTCAATATGAATAGAAGTGTATAATGTGTTGGGGCACACATTATTTCTGAATTTAACAAACTTAAATCTAATAAAAACTTAATCCTAACACTATGTGACCTTGCGTAGTGTGTTGCCAACGCACCGGCAACACAGATGAAATACACTGAAATAACAGCTGGCTCAGACTGCAACTTATATATATATATAAGAATACAGAAGGCGTCGCGATTTCTGGTTCGGGGGGCCAATGAACAACAAGATATGTAGAACCAAAAAAAAAATTATTGTGTAATGTTCCTGACAGAACATAAATTTTAACATTATTGGTTAAATATTGATAAATAATGTTGACAAATTTAGAATAATAAACGCGACCAACTCCTGAATTTTATAATGCTCTCGCTGCTTAGGAAAATGAACTTCATGTAACTGAGTTATCATTGAAATTGCCTCATTTCATCCCGAGCAATAGGGCTTTTTCAATTTTAGTTTATTTCTTGACAAGAAATTTATGAATTCAGAATGGCAATAAATTTTATTTGAAATTTATTAAGAACATTAATGTAATATTTTTCATTAATAATTAACTAATAGTGAGAGTTAGTAGCTGAATGGTAAGGCACTGTGCTTCTAACTCTATAAGGATCTGGATTCAAATCCGGCTGTGACAGATAATATTTGCTGTTTCACTAAAGCCTTGAGTCAGCCCTGTGGTTTAGGAACCACCCAGCCTCATTAAGTGGGTACCCTTAATTGAGTATAAATTTAGCGGTTCAGTAAGATTCTGACCAAATCAACTTCTTGCAAAACCGTTGGTCTT
Organism: Halyomorpha halys; assembly: GCF_000696795.3. Taxonomy (NCBI): domain Eukaryota; kingdom Metazoa; phylum Arthropoda; class Insecta; order Hemiptera; family Pentatomidae; genus Halyomorpha; species Halyomorpha halys. The sequence continues at coordinate 83,920 of NW_027106428.1, read as the reverse complement.
CTTGCACTCCTAACCCTTCATTGTTTTTAGATGGTTATTCTACCTTGAGGAACACCAGCGTATTGAGAGAAGAGGAATGAATAGGAATCCTTGTAGTTTAATTTAAATTGTCTCTGTGAAAAAGGAACGAATGTTGAGAAAGAATGTATGAGGTAGGGATTTACGGAGTTTGTAAAGCAGTCCTGGGTTCTGGACTCCATCAAAAACCTGTTCTTCATCGGAAAAGATTCTTGCGGAGTTCATTCCGGGCTCCAAAGAAGACTAGGCAAAGTCCACCACACGATGACATCCGAGTAGGATGTTCGGAATCCAAACTGGTGATCTATAAATTTTAAAATTAAAAAATTGTGACCTAAAATTTTACTCTATTAATTTTATGTAAAATTTGTGCACAATGTTCGTTCAAATTTCTAGGGTCTGATTTAAAATAACCTTTATAATATTTTCTGACATATGAATCGCCACAAGTATTTTTATTTTTAAAGTATTATTTTCTTTGTGTTGACAAAATCAAAACTATTTTTATTTTTGGATTAATGCTAGACCAGTGCAGTTTTATAAGGGGCCTTACCCCTTTGCTTATGGTTGACCGAAATTGAAAAAAAAAAAAGTGGGAGTGAGTAGCTCATTGATAAGGCATTGTGCCACTAGTTCCAAGGAGCTGGTTTCGAATCTGGCATTGGTAGATAATATTTTCTGTTTTACTGCAGCCATGAGTCAGCCCTATGTCTACCCAGCCTCATAAAATAGCTACTCTTAATTGTAATTTGGTAAAAATCTGGCGGTAGATCGTGATTCTGACCAAATCACCTTGTACAGCCGTTGATTTAGTACACATCTAACCCTTCATGGTTTAGTTTTTTAATATTGGATAATTAAACATGTTTTTTTAATAATTCTCACTCCACATTTCACACTTTCCCTCAAAATTGGGTAAATTTAGTAATAAAAATTAAAACGGGAATTGACATTTATATTTATTTTGTTCTTGATATTTTATGACAATAATTAGTATTTCTTTATTAGGAACTTCTAATAATTTAGTTGATTTTCTTAATAAGGGGAATTAAGTAGGTATCTCATTAATTTCGAAGCAAACCTATTCTAGAGTTGAGATTAACGGTCTGCCTATACAAAAGGCGTCAAAAGGCCGCTTACACAAAGGAACGCCGTACACTGCAGGACGCTGCATGTGCTGTATATACACATAATAGTACCGTATATATAGAGCTCTGCAGTCTGTACACTCCCCAGCCCAACGTCAACTCTAATTATAGTAACCATCAAGCCAAGTCTTGATTAGAGGAATCAGTTGCAATAGGAGTCTATTACGATTACACATAGTGGTCTAAGTCCTTGAGAGAGAGAATATTATTCACTTTGAAGGGGCTTAATAAACCCTAATTTGACTCTTTTATGTTTAATTATTTTAATTGCTGTATATGCTCTCTAGAACTCGTTTTTATAAAAGTTGGAAACCAACTTTCCTCTCCATTCAATGAACTACTTAAAAGTTACGGATCATTTCAAGAAACAATTTTATGGGGGAAAAATGTGTATTTTTGAGTTTTTGTTCTATCATTAAAATGGTATAGGGATGAAATACGAAACCATAAAAAAATAGTGGGTGTTAATGTCGATTCTCAAGCATTATTCTGGAACATGTAAATTTTTGGTGCCTAACCTTAAAAAAATCGGCCTAGTGGTCAGTGACAAAAGTAGGATACCTCTTTTGGTGAACCGTCAGGAAAGAGGTTTTTGGTGTTGTTAGGTATTTTCATCAATGTAGCTTATAATAAGGGGTGTTCACGGTCTTTAGTTCAACATGTCAAAGTTTGTTAAATGGAGAGATATCTCCTTCTTTTAGCATCTTAAAAAGAATGAATAATATTTAACATGGTTTAGAGTCTTTTAATATGTCTGGTAAATGGAGAATGACGTCACATAACAGACCATCTGAGCTCCACGCCATTTTGTCTGTTGTCGTTTTCATAGGTTAGTTATTCGTAGTTTGTGTTTTTTTTTTGTTTTTTTGTTTTGGTCGTTTGGAAATTCATATAAAGTAACGTATGAAAATAATAATAAAGTAATGATAACAAATCTAGGTAAGGAAACAAGGAACAAGTAAGGTGGAGGAAAGATGCGACGAAACTATCCCGTAAAGATTATAAGGTTACAAAACAAGTTTCCTAGAAAATCCTCAAGGAGGTTCCCTACACTAAACATACAATATGAATTTCACATTAGAGGGCTCAAAATCCTATACTTTTAACATTTAACACACATGAATACTGTTATTATTGAAAACTTGACCTCCTATTACATAATTAATCCTATATATAAGAAGATGGTCAGGGTTGCGGTCGAAAGAGAAATAAGAATAGTTTGCAACTATTTATTTTCCGACGTTTCGCCCCACTTTGCAGGGCTTCATCAGGGCTAAAAAGATAAAATGTATATCATTTTGATTTCCATCATAGATAAAATTGTATCACTTTGTATCTTTTTAGCCCTGGTGAAGCCCTGCAAAAGTGGGGCGAAACGTCGGAAAATAAATAGTTGTAAAATATTCTTATTTCTCTTTTGACCGCAACCCTGACCATCTTCTTATATATCAATTTTTACGGTCAACTATATATACATATATACAATTAATCCTATATATTTTGGCAACACCCTAAAAAAAATTCTCTTCTCATTACACAATCGACCACAGTGGATTAACTTTCCATCAACTTTGATTTGTTTTTTGTTTTTTTTGCAGCTTGTAACGTACTAGTGGAGGGCCTCGACGTTTGGACAATAAGGAACTACGGAAAGGCAACCAACTGCAGTTTGACCACTCTCTATCCCGCACAGATAAGTCTCCTGTCCCTAAGCGTTGGAGTGAGTCTTCCGGGAGATACTTTCAAAATCGAAACTGGGACGATGCGTAAGGTAAGTGTGAAAATGAAAATATATTAGCTATTTAAGCCATACAAGAAAAGATTAATTTTAGTAAACTGAAACTTCTATTTGATGGGTACACATAGGGAAGATATATATTATCCGTTTTACAGAGGTGCCTGTTAATATATAAAGGAAACAAAAATTAAATTAATATGTTATACCACGTACTATTTGGGCCAGGCTCTACA
>NW_027106428.1:80126-80543 GCF_000696795.3 Halyomorpha halys | reverse complement strand
ATTTTGTAACATTATATACTGTCATATTTTTAGCTAATGGTAATATGGATGATAGAGCTCATTCCTGCCATGTTTACAAATATATAAATACAAAAAGTAGTATTTTAATTAATTATACTTTATTTATATAAGTTACGTGACTGCGGGAGGAGACTTAAAAGAAAAGGAAATATAAATATTGAACAACTCGTTCTGAACATAAAATTAACATTGTTTATTGACATTTTTTTTCAAACCCTTCCCAAAACATAATAACATAGTTAGTACATAATACATAAAATGTTATATATATATACTAGTGTGTTGTGTGTTGTTTACTGTCAGGATCCGTCCACCTACACATCTACATTGAGCAGTAGATCGTTACTCAAGTCAACCGGCACCCTATAACTTTTATATGTATATATATATAATAGA
>NW_027106428.1:74918-78794 GCF_000696795.3 Halyomorpha halys | reverse complement strand
AGGTTAATTTTATCGAAAAAGTTGTTTTTTCGCCTTCAGACTTGTATTTTCAGTTTCATAAGACTTTTGGGCTTAGAGCTTGGCTGTTCACAGGGAAACCATTTTGTGGGTTTAGGTTATTAGGTCCCAGCTCACAAAACATTTTTATCCGTAGAAAATTCCAAGTCAAAATATTTCAAGATCATAACACTTCTCTTACTATTTATTCCTATATATATAATGTATTCAGACGTTCTAAATCATCAATCAGACAGAAACTTAACGTACTCAATTACTTACTAAAACCCATATGGACTTACGCCTGCCAAATTTATGGACCTGCTAAAAAGACACAGATTCAGAAAATAGAAACTTTTCAATCACAATTTTTAAGACTGGTAACGCACTCACCACCCTACGTTTCAAACGAGACCATTCACAACGACCTACAAATTCCGACTGTAACGGACCACATTCATGTGACTTACACACGTTTTCACAACACGCCACATAGACATTTTAATAAATTTATACGACAAATGATACATGACATTCCTGACCTAACTCGGCGCAGGCTGAAGAGGAGTTGGTTGCGGGACCTCCTAGTGTAATAAAATAATTTACTAAACGTCAGGAGATGCACCACTGGGTCCTATTTCACTCATGCCAACTCATGCCTGGATAGAACATCTCATTTTCTGGTTGTTAAGTACATTTACAAATGCAAATAAAAAAATTATATATATATATATATAATGTATTGGTAAATCAAAGTGAAAATACAATTTAAAACACAATTACAAAGTAAGGAAATAGCAAAAAGATTTTATGCAAGTTTTATCTGCAAAAGTAAGAGAAAAATCAAATTTAAAACATTCCAATATTGACTACCCAATTTTAATATTTATAATACGATTTCGAAGTGCTATTTTACACGAAAAAATTTCAAAAATGGTCAATAAAGGTCTATTATATCTATTTTATAAATAATAATTGCAACATTTAAACTTTTATATCTTATTTAATATCTGCCCGAAAGGCCAAGTTTACTTTCTAATACAAGAGACCGGTGAAAAAAGTCAGTTATTTCACCCCAATTTTTTATTACTTTATTGAAAACTATGTATAATTAGGAGTCAAAAATGATGATTAGTCTATCATGTATAGTTAGAGAAAATAAAAAATGGCGGCTGTTTCAAGACGTTAAAAAAAAAAAATTTCATTCGGAGATCCATATCATTAAAACTACCAATATCGTTAGAAAACGTAATAGAGCATCATTTAAAGAAGAATAAATTTGCTAAAATATCAGCCCTAATAGAGCTGTTTCCTTTCAATAGATCCCGAGATACAAGTTTTTAAAAAGAAAAAATCATTAAATATAAACTAAAAAAAATCTGTGGTTAGTGAATTATTCATATCTCAGGAACCACGAAGCGTACAGATTTCAATTAGCAATCAAATTAAAGCTAGTTTACAGTATAGGACTCCAATGGGAGCCTTGGCCGGAAAAAAAAAAAAAAAAGCTAGTTTAATGTGCTAAAAAGTAGTTTATTATGTTTATCTACGTGCGATAGTAGTTTTTATAATATTTTCTAAAATAAATTAAATTGTAGTTGTTAAGAAAAATTTCATATGCAAATATCGCAAAAACTGCTACCTCTATAAAGATAAACACTATTTTAGTAAGTTAAAATTTCTTTGATTTGGATGCTGGAAGACACATTTATGTCTGTCTAATGGCTCATGATATATAGTTTTTCATAAACCAATGTTTTCTTCGAACACCAATAAATCGTCCAGGTTTAATTGTTAATTTATTTCGGTAAATATCATGAAAACTAATACTACGAAGACAAACGTCATAAAATACTGTATAGCACATTAAACTTGCTTTCATTTGAGTGCTAATAGACATGTGTATGTTTTATAGTTCCTGTAATATAGATTTTCCCAAAATAAATTCACTAATTTAATTGATTTTTCAGTGCATTTTTTATGAAATGTTGCTTTTTAATAAGTTATATCCCAGGAACTATTAAACGTAAATAGCTCTATTAGGGCTCATATTTTAGCAAATTTACTTTTCTTTAAATGATGTTCTTTTAGGTTTTCTAGTGTTGTAGGTAGCATTAACGATATGGAGCTCCGAATGAAATATTATTTTTTTATCGTTTTGTTACAGCCGCCATTTTGTACTCCCTGTAACTGAACATGACAGACTTGATTAGCAATTATACACAGTTTTCATTAAAGCAATTAAAATTGGGGTAGATTAACTAACTTTTTTCTTCTCTTGGATTTTTGTACTAGTAGGCTAGTAACTAACTCGTTTATGAGAATATCAAACTACTCAGGAATACTTTTATGTCCAGAGCTTTTAACACTTTAACACTTTGACATTCTGACAGTAAGTGAGTTAGTTCCGGAATATATACTCAGCACGTGTTTCCTTTCCACTTAAGTCTAGTCAACAAAAAAGGCAAAGCCCTTTGAATTCTATACCGCTAACTTAGCATGAGTGTGATATGACTGACAACTTTATCCTACATCGTCACGTCAATACCAGAGTGTCGTATCTGAGAATATTGTGTTTAAATTATAGTTGCTGGTATAAGACAGCAGCTAATTTATTATCTCGAAACGAGTCGATTTATAAGTCGATAATTTTGTGATTGGTGACGCCTAACATTCAGTTATAATACTAGAGCCCAAGAGGAGAAAAAAGGCAGTTATCTCACCCAATTTTTGATTACTTTAATGAAAACTATGTGTAATTAATAGTCAAAATTGATGAGTCTGCCAAGTATAGGTAGAGGGAATAAAAAATGGCGGCTGTTTCAAAACGATAAAAAAAAAACTAATTTTTCATTCGTATCTCTATATCTTAAAAAGAAGGAACAACACAAGAATACCTAAGAGAAGGTCATTTAAAGAAGAGTAAATTTGCTAAAATATGAGTCATTTACGTTAAATAGTTTTCAAGATATAGCTTTTTAAAAAGCAACATTACATAAAAATGTTATATGGGACGTACTGAAAGATTAGTAGTTAGTTAATTTATTTTGAAAAATTTATATCTCAAAAATCTTTATATTTTTTTATTAAACCTTTTTATTTATTTATTATACTATTTATTTATTTTACTATTTTGCACTTTTCTTGACCACCACCTACAATCCATTTCAAGCGATCAATTATTAATCTTCCCCTATTATTTAAATAGCTAAAAATTTGAGGTTTTACGTTTGAAGAAGGTGTAATCCAAAAATTTTAATTTTAAAAATCCATACGTTCAATGACTACCGTGCATTGCGTTTCTGCAAATCTACTGAGCCTATTTATTTGAGATTTGGTAAAAAAAATTCACATCTACAACAAAACATATTTAATTTTAATTTTATAATTATTATTTACATTAAATATTTTTTTAAATCTTTTTAAAACTAATTTTTTAATTGTTTTCATTCATTTCAAATTTTATATGCTGTATTACAATAAATTAATCCAGCAAATCCATTTGCTAACGCACTCAGCAGCACTCAGTACGAGGAGTTAGAATTTTACCACCGCAGTGGCAGTTATTTAGGGCCAGAGCAATTACAGAACGTTTTATTCAGGCTAAGTGCTAAGGGACAAATAATTGGACTGTACGGGATACATACAGTGTAGCCTTACTATAAGAATAATTTACGCTAAATAATAAAATATGATTTTTCATATATATATTAGAATTTTATACAGATGAAATTAAAATCAATATATTTCGCCGTATTTAGTGACTAAACAAAATTTATTTTATCGATAAATCTTGGAAAAACTGTTCTTTATTTGTAGTTCGAATAACATAAATCAATGGTAAAGTTAGACGGAAGGTAATATATTTTGTGATATAAA
>NW_027106428.1:66453-71058 GCF_000696795.3 Halyomorpha halys | reverse complement strand
CCGTCAAAAACTAATTTCCAGGATAAAGAAGTTGGCTTTAATGGGATTATTGTATTAACGCTTGAATCGGAATAGAAGATATAAAATTTCAACTGAATCCATTATTGTGAAGTTGAACTCTTGCAATTTTTTTTTATATAAAAAAAAGTTATACAGAACTTGTAATATAAAAAAATAATAATACTATACTGATGTTCCATTCTAATAATACAAAAGCCTAAGAGGAGAATAAAGTCGTTATTTCACATCAATTTTGGATTAATTTAATAACAACTATAATTACTAGCCAAAATTGATGAACCTGCCAAGTATAGGTAGGGGAATGAAAAATGGTGGCTGTTTACGTTAAACGATAAAAAAAATAAATACTTCGGAGCTTCACATCGTAAAAATTACAAGACTAGAAAATCTAAGCAGGGGCAAGGATCCGGATTTATAGCTACGATTATATTGAAGTGTGGAACTATTGGATTGTGGGAAACTGTTGTAAAATTTTATTAATTTCTATGGTAGAGCTTGGAATGATGGAGAAACTCAAAAAGTTTGTTTGTTATCCTGCAAGATGAAATGGAGATCTGCTCGAAGATCGTATAAATAGTACAAGAGCCCAAGAGGAGAAAAAAGGCAGTTATCTCACCCAAATTTTTAATTACTTTAATGAAAACTATGTATAATTAATAGTCATAATTGATGAGCCTGCCAAGTACATTTAAGGGGAATAAAAAATGGCGGCTGTTTCAAAGCGATAAGAAAAACTTTTCATTCGGAGCTCTGTATCTTAAAAAGTAGTAACAACACAAGAAAACCTAAGAGAACCTCATTTAAAGAGGAATAATTTTGCTAAAATATGAGCCCTAATAGAGTTATTAAAGTTAAATAGTTTTCGAGATATAGCTTTTTAAAAAGCAACATTTCATAAAAATTTTGTATGAGATGTAATGAAAAAATCATCAAATGTGTAGTTAGTGAATTTATTTTGAAAACTTTTTATCTCGAAAACCATTTGACGTACAGATGTCTATTTTCACTCAAATTAAAGCTAGTTTAATGAGCTATAAAGTAGTTTATGATGTCTGATGTGTAGGAGTAATAGTTTACATGAAATTTGCTAAAATAAATTGATTTATAGTTGTTCCGACAAATTTTCATTTTCCAAATTCATATTCATATGTGAATATCATGAAAACTACTGCCACTACGAAGATAAGTGTCATAAACTTCTTTATAGCAAGTTAGATTTGCTTTATTTTGAGTGTTGGCAGACATGTGTACGTCAAATGGATCTAGAGATATATGTTTTCAAAAATCCAACATTTTTTACGAACAACTAGAAATTAATATTTTGCGTTTTTTTGTCAAATATCATAAAAACTACTACTCCTACAAAGATAAACTTAATTAACTATTTCGTAGTAAATTTAACTAGCTTTAATTTGAGCACTGGCTGATATCTGTACATGCAATGGTTTCTGAATGAAGTTTTTCATAAATTAAATTTATTGTCCGAACTACTATAAATCAATTTATTTTAGCAAATATCATGAAAACTACTATTCCTACAAAGGTAAAGGTCATAAACATCTTTATAGTCCACTAAACTATCTTTAACTTGAGTGCTTATAGACATCTGTACGTCATATAGTTCCTGGGATATAGAGTTCTCAAAATAAATTAACTAACTACTAATCCTTCAGTAGATTTTTATGAAATTTTGCTTTTTAAAAAGCTATATCTCGAGAACTATTGGACGTAAATAACTAGGGCTAATATTTCAGAAAATTTACTCTTCTTTAAATAATGTTCTCTTAGACTTTCTGGTGTTGTTGGTAGTTTTTAAGATATAGAGCTCTAAATGAAAAATTAGTGTTTTTTTGAGGTTTTGAAACAGCCGCCATTTTTTATTCTCCCTACCTATACTTGGCAGACTCGTTAATTTTGAGTAGTAATTATACATAGTTTTCATTAAAGTAATCAAAAATTGGGGTGAGATAACTGCCTTTTTTTCTTTCCGGCTCTTGTACTAATAAGATAACTGTGTGTCAGGAGCATATGTCTTATTCGAAGGCGCATCAAAATCATCTCCTCTTTTCGCACACTTCTTGTTGATGACATCAAAGGGGTTGACGTCACTTCTGATTTCCCTTAATTCGTTATCAGAAACATTTTCCCAAGTTTGTCTCCATTCCAATTTAATCCTTTTAGACCTCATGTTTAACGTCAGATAATGAAGCAACTGAACGAGCTGTGTTACGAAGTCCTCTCACAGTCACCTTATTCGCCAGACGTATCTGTAATAGATTGAAATCTGTTCAGAAATTTGAAAAACACCCTTTGAGGTAATATTTTTAAAAATGATTCGTAGATCAAAAAGGCACTTTCTGACTTCATTGTTCCACAAAAGCCTGAATTTTTCAGTTTTGGGACTGAAAACTTGATAAAACTATTTTTAATTAAAACTTTTTTATTTCATAAAACTTTCTTACTAAATAACCTTTCTAGTAAAATAAAATTTTATATGAAACAACCCAATTTTGGAGGGACTTAATCCCTTTTTTTGTGTTCCGATTACTCCTCCACCATTTTTGTTTTTGCTTCATTTAAATTTTTTAAACTTCATCTTTGATTAGATAATTACTGCAGAGCATGTATCAGTTGATCGGCTGATAATAAGATCTGTTCGCAGTCTATATTCATATTCTTCCCGGCTAACTTGGATCAGCTACTGGTTCAGTAAAGTATCCCTAAAAGCCTAAAGAATGCCCACTGACCTTATCAGCTCCCCTAACGACTTGCGCAATAGGAACTACTCAACGGAGTAAATGTCTTGGAACTAAAATCTATTGGCTCGTATTGGGTGGATAGCCGGGGGCAAGTTTTACACCAACCACGTGGGAAAGTTTACCACCCCATCCCCCCACAGTGCTGTGATAATCATTAATTAACTTTATAAATATTGTTTATGCTTATAATAAACAATTAAAAATATTATAGATACCTAAAATTAAATTATTTTTGCATGATTCTAAAACAAAACCTCAAAGTCCATCAAATGTAAAAAAAAAAAAAATTCAGGGGAAAAAAAAACCGTTTAACCAAGTTGAGGCACCGTGTACTTGTTCAAAGGGCAAGCATGAAAATAATCCTAGTACATCTCAAGATAGCCATCTCTTTATTATTACATATGCCAATCCTCCCCCTTAGGGTACAAGCGCCCAAGAGGAGATAAAAGTTATTTCATCCTATTTTTTTTATTAAATTAATGAAAAGTAACTATAATTACAAGTCAAAATTAATGAGTCTACCAAGTGTAGTTAGGGGAAATACAAAATGGTGGCTGTTTCAAACATTAAAAACAAATTTCATTCGGAGCTTTATATCTTTAAAACTACCAAAATACTAAAAAACCTAAGAGAATATCATTTAAAGTAGAGTAAATTTGCATAACAGAGATATTTACGTTTAATAGTTACCGAGATATATATTTTTTAAACGCAAAACTTGATAAAAAAAATCAGAAGTTAGTGAATTTATTTTGAAAAATCTATATCTCAGGAACCATACACATGTCTATTAGTACCCACATTAAAGCTAGTTAAATGTACTATAAAGTAGTTCATACCATTTATCTTCGTAGGAATAATATTTTTTATATTTGACAAAATAAATTCAAAAAATGTTAATTTTATATATTTTTAACATGACTTACATATGTTTTGTCAGCATTCAAAATGAAGGTAATTTAACTTACTATAAAGCAGTTTTTTTTTTGTCAATTATAATATTGACATTACATTCCATCTCTCCTTACATAGCCCAATGTTTTATATCTAATGATAAACCAATATTGTCTGACGATTAGTTAAAGCTCATATTATAAATATTTAATCATTTAAAAAGGAGGAGGCCTCATTTAACTCAATTTTCTCATAGATTTATTTACTTTTTAAATTGAATAGAAACCATTTATTATTTAAATAAAATAAGTTTTATCCAATTTTAGTCTCAAAACAATTTATATTTCTTTTTAAGTCCGAATTTTTGGCCGATTCGACCATCCTCAAGGAGCTAGGTCATATCCTCATTTAGATAGTATGACAATTATCTATTTAGGCTTAAATGACGAATTTTTTTAAAAAAAAATCTTTCCTTAAAGTACCTCGAATAATATTTATTTGAAAAAAAAATTGTAATAATAATAAATAATCTTTTGCTAATCTGTTGTAGGTATTCTTAATAGAAACTAAATTTATATATATATAATCTTTACAATTCCTTGAGACTGGTTATTATTGTTTAAAGAAATGAATTTAATCCAATTTTAGTCTCAAAACAATTTTTATTTCATTTATAATCTTTACACCGACGTTCGGCCATCCTCAAGGACAATATTAGAACCACATCAATTTCAAAAAACTTTATGCTGGCTATTCTGCCTAGGTCATTAATTTCAGTCCAGAATTACTCTATTTTGTCAACTTTTCATATTAAAATAAAAATTAAGAAGATGGCCACGAGACCAGCTAATGTAAAATGTCATTAGAGTGCTACTAATGGGTAGTTTCTCGACACGCCTGTAACACTCCAATTTAACTTAGATCAGATTTA
>NW_027106428.1:64803-66403 GCF_000696795.3 Halyomorpha halys | reverse complement strand
GTAATCCGATGGTGCGAGATCTGGACTATATATTGGATGAGACAAGAGTTCGAGTCCATGATGTTCTTTAAAATTTTCTTTGGTTCGACGGAAGTGTGAGGACGTGTCTACGACGAGGGACCAGACCACTGCTCTTTTTCACCTTCCTTGGAGAGTAGATGGCGACTAACAGTATCTTTCGACACATCACACTCCTTGGCAAGTTCACGAGTACTTGTGGATGGATTTGACTCAACAGCTTCCTTTCCAACGTACTATCACTACTGCTAAATTATTCAGACCAACGCCGCACAGTGCACTCGTCAATGACACCCTCATATTTTATAATTTTTTGATATATGAAGTATTTTTTTCATTAATGCCTTAAAACTACGGGAATATCGTACGAGACTGTTATGTTTCTTCTTTGAAACAAATATCTAAACTGAGGCTTTTTTTGTAAAAGTCGAATGGGATTAAACAAGCTTAGAGAATGCTCTCAAGGAATTAGGTATTGGTAACTATTAATTAGGATTAATATTTACAGTCCTTTGAAATATTGAATTTGATAAAACGGTCATTTTTTTTTTATTCACCCCCATTAAATGCATATAAATCGAAGTATAAGATTGTGAGGACCTGATCTGTGTGGGTGGCAAAACGTTTTGACGACAGTTTAAACCATAAGAAAATAAACTAGCGTATAACAAGCGAAAACAGAGCCTCTCTGTCAAGAATACTGTAATCCCGAAGAATCCGAAGCTAAGAGTGTATAATGGCGAGACAAATCCAGCTCTGATAAATGGTCGCGAGACCTGGGCTCATACAGACATCCTAGAAATCAGAATCGAGAGATTTGAAAGAGAAGTCCTCTGTACAGCTACAGGAGCGTTCTGGGATCAGAGCCTTAACATATGGACGAGAAAAATATATTGGCTTCCAGTGACTGGTCAGTCAATATCTCATGATATGAAAGCAAGGAGGTTAAGATGGGCGTGGCATGTAACTACAAAACAACGAATACGTCTATAGTTGGCAAGAGACCACGTGGGAGGCCAAAAGCCAAATGGATAGACAGAATCGACAAAGATGTGGAAGAGCTCTGCACGCAGCAACCTGGAGAAGTAGGCCAAGACAGGCAGGCGTGGAGAAGGCTGGTTTGGGTGACCAAAGATCTGCAAGGTCATTAGTACGAACCGGTAAAAAACAAGACATTTTTTTTTTTTTTTTGGATAACCTCTTTCTATTTGTATGTTAATATCCGATATTTATATTTTTGAGATTCAGTCAGTTGTACTTTGTACTCGATAACTGGAATAAAAATTGTTTACGATCGCAATATTTCCTCTAACTATGTATTTAGAACTTCGTTTGTTAAAAGGGCTTGTAATGGATATACGTTTAATTGTTAAATAAATTTTTCAGGACATGACAAAATGAAATCGATTCTCGATTGTTATTTACAATTGTAATACATTTGAAATTAATAATAAAAAAAAAAATCCTTCGTCGTAAACCTACTGACTGCCCTACAGTTTCATTTAATGATGTTACTCTTACCCCTGTCGAACAGATCCGCTATCTTGGACTACATCTGGACAAACGACTAACCTGGAATCCT
>NW_027106428.1:55520-57469 GCF_000696795.3 Halyomorpha halys | reverse complement strand
CTCATGAAAGTGTAAAGAGTATATATAATGATAATCATTTATTATATATAAAGTAACCATTTAGTTCAAATAGTAAATAATAAAGGTAATAAGTTACTTAACTACAGGATATCGTAATTAGACTAACGAAAAAAAAAGTATTGAAAGACCTTTGATTGACTGTGTGTAATTAATAAAAGGAAGAAAACCAGGGTGGTGTCAAAATAACGCAAATAGAAAATAAACTATTGTCGGCCAACATTTCGCATCACGTCGCGGGGCTTCATTGCGGCTAAAAAAGATACAAAAAAAATAATGTAACAAAATAGGAGAATAGTTAGCATGAAGTAAAAGTAATCTAAGGTAAGGCTAACAATAATTTAAAATATGAGAAAATTTATATAAAAAAAGTAAATTGAAGAAAATAAAAATAAGATGTACATTGAACAGTATAAATAAACAAGAATTACAAAAACAAAAATTACACAATTAATGAAAACGAAAATAATAACAAATGAAAAAGTTGATAAAAGAGAAATGTAAAAATACAGTACACACTAATTGACGGAAATTAAGGGAAATGACTCATGATCTTTATTTTTTCTTATTTTCCGTCTACAGATTTTTCTATATTTTCTCGTTTATCTACTTTTTTTATTTGTTATTATTTCTGTTTTCATTAATTGTTTAATACTTTTTGTAATTTTTATTTATACTTATCACTCTACATCTCATTTTTATTTTCTTCAATTTAGTTAGTTTATTTTTATATATCTTAAATCATTTTTAGCCATACCTTAGTTACTTTTATTTCATGTTATCTATTATCTTACTTAGTTACATTATTTTACTTATTTGTATCTTTTTTTTAGCACTAATGAAGTCCTGCAAAGTGGGACGAAACGTTGGCTCACAATAGTTTATTTGAATTATTTTGACCGCACCCTATTCTTCCTTTCATATGAAAAAGGTACTACGAACATGTAAAATCATTTTTTTTCTTCTTTAAAGTAATAATCTAGACTGATGTTGAAATTCCTTCGGTTTCAAAGTGAACTTTCCTAAGTGTTAATTAACAAGAGGACTACCCTTCGCAAAAACTTTTCCTACCCTCAAAAAAGTTTGTTTATAGAACTATATGAGTAGCCGTCAAAAGACGAAGTTTGGGTAAGCCAATTCTGTTTTGCATTTAGATGTGGTTTCTTGTTGGCTCTTCCACATATTTTTTACATATATAGCTCATGAAGTCACTTGGCTTGAATAAATTAATTTAATAAGTATCTAAAAGGAGTTTTAAAGTGTATATAATAAAAAACAATCTGTACCACTACTGTCCTTGAAGAGTTAGGGGTCAAAGTACGTTATAAGGAAGTGCTGTTACTAGACCACAGGTTGTACAAGGAGGTGATTTGGTTACGATCACGCTAGACCACCAGTCTATTATTATTAGTATAATAAATAATTATCTGTCGCTGCCGGATTCGGACCCGGGTGCTTGGAGTTAGTAGCACAGTGCCTTATCACTAAGCCACGCCGCTCCCTTTAATATGTATATATGGAGTAATAATTTCAAAATCACGAAATTTAACTATTCCCACAACAATTCAGAATTAACAACGTACGATATCAGGCTGCAAAACAAATTACAATCGTTTCAAAATATGGTCCTAAGAATCGCTTGGGAAACCCAACCACAACCCGAAGACTGAAGCCCAGGCTGCTGCAGGATATCCTGTTATAAATTCTATATTTATCTATGATTTCCATAATTATCTATTCTGTTATTGTCATTGCTACTTATTTCCATTAGATGTCAATTATTTATTTTATTAAATCTATAAAGATTCACTATAAAGTTTTGTTCACTATATTATTATTGGTGTTTTCAGAATTTTTTTTTTCTATTCATTTCTTGGTATACTTTACTTATATTTTGCCTCTTTATCATCTATTATTGTTACATATATTTT
>NW_027106428.1:51274-53195 GCF_000696795.3 Halyomorpha halys | reverse complement strand
CTCTGCTCTGAACTATTTCTTCAATGCTAAATGGTTATAAAATCAATATTGAAAATGCTATGAGTGATTTTATGGAGTTATTTTGTTAACTAAAAGGCTCAAATTTGGTTAACTAAAATTATAAAAGTCATAAAAATATAATATTAAAATAAATTGTATAAAAGTTGAACAAAGGAGTACTGTCAGACATCGTAATACCCTACAACTAAGCGGATTGCGATGGTCACGGCAGTACGAATTGCATTTTAAATTAAAAATAGAAAATAAATTAAATTATGTAAAATCAGATGAGGTCAAAGATTCAGATAAAAAATTCAATTTAATGTTGGAATGTATTATTGAATGCGCCATTTATAGTTAATAGGTTTTATGTTTAATTTAATTAATGTACAATAAATAAAAAATTATGAAGAATAAGCAGCCTTTTACTAATATCTATATTCCTTCCATTCATTTTCAACAATACTGCCGTACTCTGTTTCAGTGTGAAGAGACGGGGCTGAAGGACTTTGTGGAAATAAGTGGCGGGATGGACTTAGCAACCCCGAAGCTCATCCAAGCCAACACCTTTTGCGGAATAGATTCTTATCCAGGTGAGTTCGTTGTGATTTTTCATATTTACTTATGTAAAACATTCCCCTATTTTAATTCAATACAGTGTTCGTCCAATATCGAGAGTTAGGGAAGAGGGTGCCATCTGGTGCGCGCACCATACAGCTTTAACTCACCACTTTGAGATAAACAGTTATTCGTTTATTTATAATCTTTTCACTTTTTTGGGAGTGGTTTTTATTGTTTAAATAAAATAATTTCAAGTTAAGTTTCAGAACATTTGCTCAACGACTGCAGTCTGGGGTAAAGCCTGAGTATGCAGTAACTGATTTTAGAACTGGTTCTGATATTTATTCAGTGGGCAGTATAATGTGACAAAAATAATTTAAAACTATTGTCCATTGGTCAATAAACTATAAACTATTGACTTATTGACATAAATGGGTTATATTTCTTCAGTGTTGATTGAGGAACCCGTTGTGAGATTAAAGTTGGATGATGGTACTATTTCTATTCTTACCTGCCCATTCTTCTCTCTTCTCCTCCATTTGGTTGATGAAGGGATAAAGAATAGAAAACTAACTTCAACTTTTTCAAAGCAAAGATGGTGGCTCGTCAACAGCTTCACTCGTTTCCAAAGTAAGGGCTGTTGGTCAACTCGGCCAACAGAGAGCACCACATTAGCTTGCAGTGCCTTTTGTATAATTAAATTGAATTTAATTAAGGGGGGGGGAGGGTTCTCTGAATAGCATTCTTTATTAATACTTAAAATATCCAATGTTTCAGCCAATCTGGTCATCCTCAAAGACAATCTTTTATAAATTAACACCTCACATCTAATACTTTAAAAACTTTTTGCAGACAGTTCTGCTCAAATCATTTATTTCAGTCAAAACAGCCTATTTTGTCTCTCTTTCCATTATATGTTAAAACTTGAATTACAGATTAATATAACACAATTATCACGCAATATTTTTAATATTCCCAACAATATTGTGTGATAAGAGAGTGATAATTTAATCTGTAATGAATTTTTTTTAATTTAATAGAAAAGTGACAAAATACGATGATTAGATAGTTGATTAGGTAGAATAATCTACTAAAAGTTTTGAAATTATTAGGTGTGATGTGGAAATTTGTATTTAAGATTGTCCTTGAGGATAACCAGGTTCGCCGAAACGTTAAACATTTAAAGAAATAATAAAAAGTGTTTTAATACTTAACTTGGATACAAATTATTTTATTTAAACAATAGAAAGTTATTTCTTTATTATTCAAGATGACAACGCCTTTAATATATAGTTCATATAAGTAAGAGAAAGTAATATCTGAAAATTGTCACAACTAATATAAAAAAATAATTCTCAAA
>NW_027106428.1:49252-51224 GCF_000696795.3 Halyomorpha halys | reverse complement strand
CTGAAGAAGGCTAGAAACTCTAGCCGAAACGTTGGCAAATTAAAAATAGGTTAATCCAACTTATTTGTGTTTATCATTGACCGCACCCCCAACCATCTTCTCCTCGTTCATCATCCACGGTCAACAATCTCTCATAATTATTAAATCTATAAATGTCATTGTTTTTGTTATTAACTCTTCTTTTTCTCTTTTCTTAAAAATTATTATTTTTATCAATTTTTTTTTTGTATCTTTATATATTTTTATTCATCATTATTATTCAGTATTTATAGCGTTGTAAGTAGTTTGAGTATCTTTTGCATGAGACTAACCCCTCTCCCCCTCCCACTATCAATTGTAAAACAAAACAAAAAATGTAACTGTTATATCAACCATGTAAGGCACACCAGACCAATCTGGTATTAAATAAAAATATACTATATTAGGCTGGAAAACAAATGCATAGAGATTCTTGACATTTCCTAAGACTTCAGCAGTGATATATAGATAAATCGAATCGCAAGGCTTCCAGGTAATGTATAGGTAAACCGAAACTTCACTTAAACGGTATTTTATTCATTCATAATATACACAATCCATTCATAACTTGTCTGGCTAAAGATTCTTTTCGTTTATATTAACGCAAATAAAAAAGATTGTGCTGTGCAAGCCTACTTTTAGTTGAAATTAATTCTCGCTCGTTTCAGAACGGATATTTCTACATCGTTCACACTGCATTACTTTCAGTTGACAGATAGACTAACTCAAATTTCATTTTTCAGAAAAGTATTTTTTATAATATTTCTCGTTGCAAAATTTTAATATTTTTCCTTTTCAAAAGTATGGCTGAATCATAAAAATATTATAGTTTACTAAAATTTACACTCTGCTCTGAACTATTTCTTCAATGCTAAATGGTTATAAAATCAATATTGAAAATGCTATGAGTGATTTTATGGAGTTATTTTGTTAACTAAAAGGCTCAAATTTGGTCAACTAAAATTATAAAAGTCATAAAAATATAATATTAAAATAAATTGTATAAAAGTTGAACAAAGGAGTACTGTCAGACATCGTAATACCCTACAACTAAGCGGATTGCGATGGTCACGGCAGTACGAATTGCATTTTAAATTAAAAATAGAAAATAAATTAAATTATGTAAAATCAGATGAGGTCAAAGATTCAGATAAAAAATTCAATTTAATGTTGGAATGTATTATTGAATGCGCCATTTATAGTTAATAGGTTTTATGTTTAATTTAATTAATGTACAATAAATAAAAAATTATGAAGAATAAGCAGCCTTTTACTAATATCTATATTCCTTCCATTCATTTTCAACAATACTGCCGTACTCTGTTTCAGTGTGAAGAGACGGGGCTGAAGGACTTTGTGGAAATAAGTGGCGGGATGGACTTAGCAACCCCGAAGCTCATCCAAGCCAACACCTTTTGCGGAATAGATTCTTATCCAGGTGAGTTCGTTGTGATTTTTCATATTTACTTATGTAAAACATTCCCCTATTTTAATTCAATACAGTGTTCGTCCAATATCGAGAGTTAGGGAAGAGGGTGCCATCTGGTGCGCGCACCATACAGCTTTAACTCACCACTTTGAGATAAACAGTTATTCGTTTATTTATAATCTTTTCACTTTTTTGGGAGTGGTTTTTATTGTTTAAATAAAATAATTTCAAGTTAAGTTTCAGAACATTTGCTCAACGACTGCAGTCTGGGGTAAAGCCTGAGTATGCAGTAATTGATTTTAGAACTGGTTCTGATATTTATTCAGTGGACAGTATAATGTGACAAAAATACTTTTCTTATTTCTAACATGTTAGGGTCCCTTTATAATGCAGAATATAAAAATGATATCGATTTTGTGATCGCTTATCGATTTATATGAACTTTTCTGATGTTAGAAATCAAGTTAGAAACATGTAAGATGTAGAAAATGTAGAAATCAAGAAAGTTAAAATTAATCGATAGCA
>NW_027106428.1:44382-48082 GCF_000696795.3 Halyomorpha halys | reverse complement strand
AATTTTTAAAAAAACATAATTGATACTTAATAATTTTAATCGAAATTTTTTCGGCCCAATGAAAAGGGCTTCCTTAAGGTGTGGAGATCGATTATAAATTTATTCCTGCAAAGGATACAATAATTTTCTATATATTTCGATATAGTTGGAACCATCCAATTCAATTATGGAGCCAAGATATTTAATAATTAAATAAAACACTATGAAACCTAACAGAACATAATTAAAAGTAGAATAAATTTGCTAAAATATGAGCCCTAACAGAGCTGTTTACGTTTAGTTCTCGAGATACAATTTTTCTAAAAGCAACATTTCATTCAAAATGTACTGAAAAATTAATAGTTTTGTATTATCCCTACCTATTCTTAGGAAACTCGCCAATTTTGACTAGTAATTATAGATCGTTTTCATTAAAGTAATAAAAAATCTTGGGAAAATAACTGCCTATTTTTCACCTCGGCTCTTGTACTATCAAGCCTATTGTCAGTAAGATTGTTAGCTTAATGAAACTTGCTATAACAGACTATTTTCTTCCGCTATACGCTTCGAGAAACAGGTTCCGTCCCATGCAAGTGTGCGTTTAAACATGAAGAGTGGATTTTAATTTATTTTCTAAAAAGTCATGAGTTTTTTAAGAAGTTTTGGTATAATCCTCTATTGACTCCATATGTAATTCGCGAGGAAATTTTGTTTGAACAACTAGAAATCAATTTATATTAGCAAATATCATAAAAACTACTGTTTTTACGATGATAAACTATTTTATACCACATTTAACTAGCTTTAATTTCAATCTTAATAGACATCTGTTCGTCTCATTGCTAGATTTTTCACAATAAATTCGCTAACTACTGATTTTTCAGTATATGAAATACAGCTTTAAGGAAAATTGTATTTCGGAACTATTGAACGTAAAAAGCTTATATTTTAGTAAATTCAGTCTACTTTAAATGATGGTCTATTAGGTTTTCTAGTGCTGTAGGTAGTTAAAGCGATATGGAGCTCGAATGAAAATTTTTTTTACGTTTTGAAACAGCCAGAGTTGGGCAAAAATTATTCGATTGACAAGAGACGAATACTTTTTTATTCGATTGCCGAGAGACGAATAAATTTTTATTGGAATATTTAAAATACTATTTCAATCAAATAAAAAATTAGTCGAGCACATATTATTCGAATAACAATTTGATTTTTTTTTTTTTTAAATTCACATATTACTTTACTACCTTCAATTTCTAATGTATGAAGGTCCCATTTCACTTATTTAGGCGAGTAAAAAACGAAAATACTATCTATTTTAAGACCCCATATCGATTTATTTTAATTTTTTTTATTTCTAACACATAGGAGCCAGTTTTTAGGTTTTTGGATATGCAGAATATGAAAATGCTATCGATTTTAACATCGCGTATCCATTTATTTTAACTTTCTGGATTTCTAACATGTTAGGGTTCCGTTATAGGTTTACAGAAATGCATAATTAGAAAATTATTTCGATTTTAAGATGGCGTATTGATTTATTTTTACTTTTCTTATTTCTAACATGTTAGGGTCCCTTCATAATGCAGAATATGAAAATGATATCGATTTTGTGATCGCTTATCAATTTATATGAACTTTTCTGATGTTAGAAATCAAGTTAGAAACATGTAAGATGTAGAAAATGTAGAAATCAAGAAAGTTAAAATTAATCGATAGCATTTTTATATTCTACATATCCCGAAACATATAAAGGGACCTTAACTTGTTAGAAATCAGAAAAGTTAAAATTAATCGATAGTATTTTAATATTCTACATATTCGAAAACATAAAAATGGACCCTTACATGTTAGAAATTAGAAAAGTTAAAATTAATCTATACGCGATCATAAAATATATCTATGTATAGCTGTAAGATAGAAAAAGGAGTCTTTATACGAATACAAACGTATTCGGATGGTTAATCATTTAATTTTTTCGAATAATAGATTATTTTTCTATAAAATAGGCTGGTACAAAAGTATTCAAATGGTTATTCGAATTGTTTTGTCCGAATAATTGATTATTCGTGTAAAATAATGACGAATATAAAAGTATTCGGATGGTTAATCATATGTTTTTGTACGAATAATTGATTATTCGTGTAAAATAATAACGAATAAAAAAGTATTCGTCTCTCGTCATTGAATAATACTTGCCCAACTCTGGAAACAGCGACCATTTTTTATTCCCTTTAACTATACTTGTCAGACTCATAAATTTTGACTAGTAATTATACTTAGTTTTAATTAAAGTAATAAAAAATTAGGGTGAAATAACTTTTATCTCCTCTTGGACTCTAGTACTATCAAGGGACCTCGCCAAGACTGGAATTTGAATACAATGACTATAGCAATACTTCTCCTTATTACATGTGATATATAGAGAAGCGAAAGTAATATATGTTGTCATCAATTATGAGAATACATACTTTCCTCCTCCAAGAGTACGCTCACATAACAGTGGCATCACCTGTATATATTTCATATCTTTTCTCAGTAACATATTTTCCTCCTGGGCTTGATAAAAATATTTTAACTGGAGTTACATGATAATCCTTTGGGTCGTTCGCTAACGCCGTCAATCTCTCCCCCCCCCCTTCTCCGCCTTACCTCTCCGGTGTCTCTTATATTTTCCTTTTATAGCTGAATCGTGCCTGCTTACTTTTCTCCTGAGTACATAGGAGCTGGTTTTATCTCCAGTTTATGATTAAATCTTTTCCTTGTGAAAACTACCTCTAGAGAAGAGAGAAACACTTTGCATTGGCCTGCTATACTCACAGCTCACTAAGTCTAGTTGGACAATTGCTTATTATTCTAATATTACATAGGCAAAGTCAGCAATATTAAAAATACGTGTTTTTTTTTCTTGTTCTTATTGTTTTAGTTTTTTACCCTTTTCTTTTTCTATATTTTTATTATTTTATGTTTTTATCTCTTTATTATTATTAGTAATAATAATGGCGGAGTTGGTGGGGACATAATCGGTCGGTAGAGAGCGGCGTACAAGTACATTTTTAAATTTGATTTTCTGTATTTTAATATTGTCAATAAAAATTTAAGCTGAACTAGTGATCCCGAAAACAACATCTTTTTTTTTTTATGAAAATAATTTAGTCTTTAAATCTTAATTGAACTATTGTATTGTACTATTGATCTTCCACCTTTTCTATGTTCATTTCACTTTTTATTAGACTCTAGTTACCTATCCTCTACAGATCATTTTTCATTTTCACATCTTTATCTTCATTCATTTATTCAGCTCAACTTCCTCTTTAAATCTACAATTCCTTGACTTTTTGTTTTCGTCGTTATTTATTTCTCACTAATTATTTTGCAATCCACTCTATAAACCTTTACTTTCATTTTTTCTACAGTATTTACTTTATCTAAATGGTCTTTCATATTTAGTTTATATGCCATTTACTATTTCCACATGTATTTATTCTTATGGAACATTTGTCCCAGAATAAAATTATTTTTTCATTCATATGTGCTATACAAGAAATAATTTTTTAGTTCATAACAATAGCCATTGAATTTTGTTTATAATAATAGCTTTTGTAAACAGGAATGGGCTCTTATCCATTATTAATATGTAATTTACAACAATAATAATACATTATAACATTATATTATATTATACAAAACTTAAATATAAGAAGATGGTCAGGATTGCGGT
>NW_027106428.1:37840-44332 GCF_000696795.3 Halyomorpha halys | reverse complement strand
CTCTGCTCTGAACTATTTCTTCAATGCTAAATGGTTATAAAATCAATATTGAAAATGCTATGAGTGATTTTATGGAGTTATTTTGTTAACTAAAAGGCTCAAATTTGGTTAACTAAAATTATAAAAGTCATAAAAATATAATATTAAAATAAATTGTATAAAAGTTGAACAAAGGAGTACTGTCAGACATCGTAATACCCTACAACTAAGCGGATTGCGATGGTCACGGCAGTACGAATTGCATTTTAAATTAAAAATAGAAAATAAATTAAATTATGTAAAATCAGATGAGGTCAAAGATTCAGATAAAAAATTCAATTTAATGTTGGAATGTATTATTGAATGCGCCATTTATAGTTAATAGGTTTTATGTTTAATTTAATTAATGTACAATAAATAAAAAATTATGAAGAATAAGCAGCCTTTTACTAATATCTATATTCCTTCCATTCATTTTCAACAATACTGCCGTACTCTGTTTCAGTGTGAAGAGACGGGGCTGAAGGACTTTGTGGAAATAAGTGGCGGGATGGACTTAGCAACCCCGAAGCTCATCCAAGCCAACACCTTTTGCGGAATAGATTCTTATCCAGGTGAGTTCGTTGTGATTTTTCATATTTACTTATGTAAAACATTCCCCTATTTTAATTCAATACAGTGTTCGTCCAATATCGAGAGTTAGGGAAGAGGGTGCCATCTGGTGCGCGCACCATACAGCTTTAACTCACCACTTTGAGATAAACAGTTATTCGTTTATTTATAATCTTTTCACTTTTTTGGGAGTGGTTTTTATTGTTTAAATAAAATAATTTCAAGTTAAGTTTCAGAACATTTGCTCAACGACTGCAGTCTGGGGTAAAGCCTGAGTATGCAGTAATTGATTTTAGAACTGGTTCTGATATTTATTCAGTGGACAGTATAATGTGACAAAAATACTTTTCTTATTTCTAACATGTTAGGGTCCCTTTATAATGCAGAATATAAAAATGATATCGATTTTGTGATCGCTTATCGATTTATATGAACTTTTCTGATGTTAGAAATCAAGTTAGAAACATGTAAGATGTAGAAAATGTAGAAATCAAGAAAGTTAAAATTAATCGATAGCATTTTTATATTCTACATATCCCGAAACATATAAAGGGACCTTAACTTGTTAGAAATCAGAAAAGTTAAAATTAATCGATAGTATTTTAATATTCTACATATTCGAAAACATAAAAATGGACCCTTACATGTTAGAAATTAGAAAAGTTAAAATTAATCTATACGCGATCATAAAATATATCTATGTATAGCTGTAAGATAGAAAAAGGAGTCTTTATACGAATACAAACGTATTCGGATGGTTAATCATTTAATTTTTTCGAATAATAGATTATTTTTCTATAAAATAGGCTGGTACAAAAGTATTCAAATGGTTATTCGAATTGTTTTGTCCGAATAATTGATTATTCGTGTAAAATAATGACGAATATAAAAGTATTCGGATGGTTAATCATATGTTTTTGTACGAATAATTGATTATTCGTGTAAAATAATAACGAATAAAAAAGTATTCGTCTCTCGTCATTGAATAATACTTGCCCAACTCTGGAAACAGCGACCATTTTTTATTCCCTTTAACTATACTTGTCAGACTCATAAATTTTGACTAGTAATTATACTTAGTTTTAATTAAAGTAATAAAAAATTAGGGTGAAATAACTTTTATCTCCTCTTGGACTCTAGTACTATCAAGGGACCTCGCCAAGACTGGAATTTGAATACAATGACTATAGCAATACTTCTCCTTATTACATGTGATATATAGAGAAGCGAAAGTAATATATGTTGTCATCAATTATGAGAATACATACTTTCCTCCTCCAAGAGTACGCTCACATAACAGTGGCATCACCTGTATATATTTCATATCTTTTCTCAGTAACATATTTTCCTCCTGGGCTTGATAAAAATATTTTAACTGGAGTTACATGATAATCCTTTGGGTCGTTCGCTAACGCCGTCAATCTCTCCCCCCCCCCTTCTCCGCCTTACCTCTCCGGTGTCTCTTATATTTTCCTTTTATAGCTGAATCGTGCCTGCTTACTTTTCTCCTGAGTACATAGGAGCTGGTTTTATCTCCAGTTTATGATTAAATCTTTTCCTTGTGAAAACTACCTCTAGAGAAGAGAGAAACACTTTGCATTGGCCTGCTATACTCACAGCTCACTAAGTCTAGTTGGACAATTGCTTATTATTCTAATATTACATAGGCAAAGTCAGCAATATTAAAAATACGTGTTTTTTTTTCTTGTTCTTATTGTTTTAGTTTTTTACCCTTTTCTTTTTCTATATTTTTATTATTTTATGTTTTTATCTCTTTATTATTATTAGTAATAATAATGGCGGAGTTGGTGGGGACATAATCGGTCGGTAGAGAGCGGCGTACAAGTACATTTTTAAATTTGATTTTCTGTATTTTAATATTGTCAATAAAAATTTAAGCTGAACTAGTGATCCCGAAAACAACATCTTTTTTTTTTTATGAAAATAATTTAGTCTTTAAATCTTAATTGAACTATTGTATTGTACTATTGATCTTCCACCTTTTCTATGTTCATTTCACTTTTTATTAGACTCTAGTTACCTATCCTCTACAGATCATTTTTCATTTTCACATCTTTATCTTCATTCATTTATTCAGCTCAACTTCCTCTTTAAATCTACAATTCCTTGACTTTTTGTTTTCGTCGTTATTTATTTCTCACTAATTATTTTGCAATCCACTCTATAAACCTTTACTTTCATTTTTTCTACAGTATTTACTTTATCTAAATGGTCTTTCATATTTAGTTTATATGCCATTTACTATTTCCACATGTATTTATTCTTATGGAACATTTGTCCCAGAATAAAATTATTTTTTCATTCATATGTGCTATACAAGAAATAATTTTTTAGTTCATAACAATAGCCATTGAATTTTGTTTATAATAATAGCTTTTGTAAACAGGAATGGGCTCTTATCCATTATTAATATGTAATTTACAACAATAATAATACATTATAACATTATATTATATTATACAAAACTTAAATATAAGAAGATGGTCAGGATTGCGGTCAAAAAAAGAACAAATAGTTCATAACTATTTTAATGTCCGACGTTTCGCCCCACTTTGCAAGGCTGTTGCAAAGCGAAAGGTTAAACAGCCTGTGCCACTTAGAAGCCCTACAAAGTGGGGCGAAACGTCGGACATTAAAATAGTTATAAACTATTTGTTCTTTTTTTGACCCCAATCCTGACCATCTTATTATATTTAATAATAATATAATTTAGAATGATTTAACTATTTAATTACATTGTTATTTTTCTGAGATATCCTAGATATTAATCTTATTTCTATGTTTTCAGGACACTTGGTTGAGACTGTGCTGTGCGGTATTGCAACCATCAGGTTGGTGTCGAGCGGTGAGTTCGACAATGCTGTGACAGTTGGGATCCGCCAGGCTACTGAAGAATCACTCAACTCCCCGGCTCTCATCTGTCCTTAAATATAATAAACTTCTATAATCTGGCATAACTTAATAGGCTCACTTTCAATTTAATTTCTTGAATAATGGCTTTCCTTTATTTATTATTATTATATTTTGTTTTTATTCATAGTTTTTAGCAGGGCCGTGTTAAGATAAATCTGCATTCGGAGTAAAAACATAACGAACGCACTAACATCTTTTTAATAAGAATTGAATAAGTTACTCACTAAAAAAAAAAATTGCAATGTATAGATAATAAATAAAATTCAATATATCCACTTAAAAATAATTATATCCATTTTTGGACACTTAATAGTTAAAATTATTGTGGGAGTATCGTGTAGATCAGTTAAAAATTTATATATTTAATACTTATTTGACAGAGGAAAATTTAAATTTAGAAATAAACTAGATAATTTTTTTATGTAGGATTTTAATTTGTCCAAAACAAAATTTACTTTTCAGAAGTGTATATATTAAATTTTAATAAAAAAACTCCTCAATTTTATTCTCAAATACTTATTTTTATCTAACTGTAATTAATCAAACATTTATCTTTCTACAATGGAATAACTCAAATGATAATTTAAAAAAGTAAAATAAGAAATATAGTAAAGCAAACTGTTGGTAAAATTCCTCTCTTGGCGAATTTTTTAGAACTATTAGGTCGACTAACACAAAATTTATAAATGGATTTTTAAGTCCACCAAAACAATAAAGAAATTTTCACAAAGTTTACAGTTTCATCATTGTTCTTTCTGACCAGTGATATGTCTTTATGACTGTAGTTAAAAATACTTTATTTACCTAGTATTCAAAATGGAAAAAATTGATAAAAATTATTCACTATATTACTATTCACAATAATATATCTTGGTAGTTACTCATCAAATCAATGATATAATATATATAATCAACAATGTCAAATTAATATTGTATTGTTTTTGACAAACTAGTACTGTTTTTGAAAGGCAGGGTGCAGGCCTGTCTTTTTTTTTAAGTCCAGTAATGAATAATCAGTTAAATCTAATAATAACAAGGAAAAAATAAATTATTTAATTATATATCTTTATTAAATTTTTTTTTATTAATTTCTCCCCTAACGAGAGGAATATTTGCTTCCCACTAAAATTTTTCTCCAACCTCCCTCTTAACACAGCCCTGGTCTTTAAGATCTATTATTTTAAATTTGGAAAGTTCATTCTAGTCATGGCCTCGTCAAAGGTTGTCTTTTTCTTTTGGCTGTCATTTATTAAAGACTGATTATTTTACAGAGAACTTTGGTTCTTTATTTATTAATTTATTATTTATTTAAATTTTGTTAATTTAATCTTTAATAAAATTATAATAATATAAGTCAAGAAGTAATTCATGTTCTGAGACTACTGTAATCTGTGTAGTTAGTCGAAAATTTAGTTTAAAAATAAATGTTCTCTCTCATCATCAGATATTACAACTTTTTTTGTTACATATGTGTTTCAATTGTGAACATTTATAATAGAACCTAACAGCGACAGAATAAATGTTGTATATACAATATTTGAAGAACTACACGAATGGTACTTTTCATTTGAGGGAAGACTTTCATTATGCAATGGATAGTATTGAGAGAAAAGAGCTCAAGCTTCTTTTTAAAGTCCAGCCAGAGTTGGGCAAAAATTAGCTATGGATGAAACTAATAGCTAAAGTTACCATGGATACGACACTTATATAGATGAATGAATGAACCATTGATAAATAAGTATCGTATCCATGGCAATTTTAGCTATTAGTTTCATCCATAGCTAATTTTTGCCCAACTCTGAGTCAAGCCTGTTTAGATTTTACCAATGTCTTTAAAACTTCCAATAAAGTATCTCAAGTCCAGAAAATATAAAAGATTGAAAAATGAACGGTTGTTCTTACTGCTTCAGTCATTATATCATGTCCTAAATTTTAAGTATTTCAAATACAACAATTATTAGTTCGACTATGAAAATAAGATTCCAATGATCATAATGAGTAACAGAGAAAAAAAAATTATTTTTTAAAAATTATAATTGTCTAAAGATTAAAAACTTAGAATAAAAATACAATGGTTTTAATACTTCAGCATAATATAATTCAACTTTTGTTTTAAAAACAGTACATTTAATATGTTGAAATTGACCCCATATTAATAAATTAAAATTTTTATATCAAAACAATGTTACTTGATCAATGATTTCTACTTTAAAGGTATACATGGAAATTTCTTCTTAACGTAAAAAGCTGTCAGGTCTTGCAGGAGGTATGTCTCCTTTACGTTGAAGCTACTCAATTATATATTATAGTTTGAGGTAGTAATCTCAAGGATTAAAAAATTAAGTTATTTCACCCCAATTTTTTGTTACTTTAATGAAAACTATGTATAATTACTAGTCAAAACTGATGAGTCTGCCATAAATAGTTAGGGAAAATAAAAAATGACGGCTGTTTTAAAATGTTAAAAAATTAATTTTTCATTCGGGGCTCTGTATCATTAAAAACTACCAATATCACTAGAAAACCTACTAGATCATTTAAGGTAGAGTAAATTTGCTAAAATATGAGCCCTAGCAGAGCTGTTTACGCTCAATAGTTCTCAAGATACAGTTTTTTTAAAAAGCAATATTTCATGAAATACTAACTGAAAAATTAGTAGTTAGTGAGGGAATCTTTATCACAGGAACTATGTGATATACAGATGTCTATTAGCACACAAATTAAAGCTAGTTTAATGTGCTATAAAATAGTTTATGACAATTATATTTGTAGGAGTAATTGTTTTCATGATATTTGCCAAAATAAATTAACAAGATGATGATTTCTAGTTGTTTGGACAAAACGTTTTGGTTTATGAAAAACTATGTCTCAGGAGCTTGTATTTGTGCAGATCTCTCTTGCGGGTGCACTCAAATTAAAGCTAGTTGAATGTATTATAAAGTAGTTTATAATTTTTATCTTCAGAGG
>NW_027106428.1:27753-36779 GCF_000696795.3 Halyomorpha halys | reverse complement strand
AAAACATATATCATCTCACAAATCATAGGGTAACTAACTTCTAATAATATAAATGAAAAAGAACAGTAGATGATTAAAGATACAGGATCTGAAGATAAGAAGAGTATTAAGGCAATGAATGAGGGAGGGAATAGAATTCCATAGGGAAGAAGAACGGATAAGGAAAGATCTGCCAATGGCGATTCGATGGGCAGTTACATATAAGTCTGAAGGCCATGAATGAGTGTTGTGGGAATACACTGAGAGTAAGTAACAAAATTACTACCTAAGTGAATAAATAAATATTTCTAAACCAAGATAATCGGAGCTCAAGTTGTAAGTTCTAGTCATCAAAAATTCTCCTGAACTTGGAGATTTTGCTCCAAGATGTTCTTGTAAGTTAAACTCAACCTCTCTGTTTGAGCAGTCTTTCTCTAACACAAGCCTCATAAAAAAAAAATATCATTCTACTCACAGATTTTTACTTGGGGAATCTATTAATTATATCTTCATGCAGAATAGAAAAAAAGATCTAAAATCTGGCTAAACAGTTTCCCTTGGGAACTACAAATAGAATCAATAGAAAACAAATTCATTAACGATATGCAAATAATTTCTAATTCATTTTGTATTTATATGCAACATATTTACTGAACAGTTTCCTTCACAGAAAAAAAATGTACATCACTTTTATTCTGAAAAGCTGAAGTAACTTTGAATTATTAAAAATTCAGGTTATTGAAGTAACTTTGAATTATTTAAAACTTAGGTTATTGAAGTAACTTTGAATTATTAAAAATTCAGATTATTGAAGTAATTTTTAATAAGGTTGTACATGTTTACTCCATCATTCATTTTTATTGAATAAGTAATAGTTTTCAGCTGTTTTCATTATACAAGTATATTCTCAAAATATAATAAAGGAGAAAAAATATTAAAAACAAATACCTATACTATGAAAAGATAATTATTGTGAATATATTAGTTAGAGTACATGTTACAAAAAGTTTGGACATCTCAACAGCATAAAAAAAATTAACAATAAAGTAAAACCACACTGGAATATCCATTTGCTGGAAGTGGATTTAAAAAATTCTATAGATATGGTCAAAGTTTACTACAGGTTTTATATCAAATAAATTAATTAAATATATTTTTTTTTCCAGATTTCTGAATATGAAATGAATTAAACATTAATTATTTTATAATTAAATAAACAAATACACAATCACACACTGTTTAATAAAATTAAAATTTACCACAGAATTTGTTTCCTTGTTACACTTCATAAAAACTCAAACTCTTAAAGAAAACATTTTATAAGGTGATAAGAATCATAATGGATGCCTTTTGATTTGTAAGTAACAGCCAATTGCATTGGGAACTACAAATAGAATCAATAGAAAACTTCATCAAAAAATAGTTTATAAAATTCCACTTCCCATTACCAGAAGTTAAAGGAGCTATAATTTACAACTTGGGAAATCCATCTTCACCTCAAGCCCAGGCTGCTGCAGGACATCCTGTTATGAATTCTATAATTATCTATTTCTATTATTGTTATTACTACTCTTTAATTTATTTTTCCTCTTCATATTTTTCTCAAATTAACTTATTTGTTCCCTGGTAGAAGTCAGTTATTTATTTTATTAAATCTATAAATGTCATTGTTTTTGTTCTCAACTTTTAATTTTATTTTTTTCCCCTCTCTTTTCAAGAATATTTATTTTATTTTTTTATATATACATGTTGTTATAATCCACTGTTATTATTCACAATTTTTGAATATTTATAACGTTGTAAATAGTAAGAGGTGTCTTTTTCATGAGGCTATACCACTCTATAATCAATCGTTAAACAAAAAAAAATCTAACCGTTATATTAACCATGTAAGGCCCACCAGGCCGATCTGGTATTATTCAATAAATAAATTTAAAAAAAGAAACATTTTTTATTGCAACACCATTTTTCAACATTTGGCTATTTTTAGAAAATAGTCAAGATCTTGAAGGGAGGGAATTGGTTGCCAACAGTATAATACACATCTATATTACAACTCTTATTTTTTGAAATTTGTTTTCAACTTGGGAAAATAGTTCTCCTTTTTTTTGGTTGTTTATTTGATACTAAAATATCTTTCATATTTAATATTAATTCATTTTTTATTGCTAATAACAATGAGAGATGTTAATTATTTTAAATAAACAAAATTAAAGGCACTGCAGAAGAATCTATTTTGAAAATTTCACATTTATGTTCCCTATCAGACTACTTCAATGGGGATAAAACCTATTTCAAATTAAAGACCATTAAACTGTAAACTTCTACAATATTCATAAATATATTACATATGTGGCCAAAAGCCTTCACCAGTTATTGCAATCAATTATCGTAGTTTTCCAGTGCCAAACTCCAACAAGGAGTTGCGCATTCGCCCCACCGAAAATTCAAACAAATAGAAAATAAAAATATAAAAATTTCTGCAAAGAGTTTAATCAAAATAGACCTGGTTTAGATAAAATTAAAAAGAAAATTCTAAAATTAATTTGAAGTAAGGAGATACAAAAGAGAATAAGTCCAAACTTGGAAATTTTTCATAAAACCATAAAATATGCATAATTGAGGTAGTTTATTTTTTCTTTTTTTTAAACAACAAGAATATATTCCAACCCTATTCTTTAAAGATTTCTAAGATGAAAATAGGATTAACAATAATAAAAATAAAAATTCATATGAAACAACAACGTTTCAGTTAGTCATCACCATATTGATTTATGAATTGTGTTATTTAATTATAGTGAGAACATGGCACAGATAATAATGGGAGGAACATGTCCGGCAAGTGAGTCCTATTGGTCCTTTTTGCCAACCCCAAGGCAGACCAATGGAATTGTTCTTATAATGACTATTATTCTTCTATGTCAAACCTTTTTGACTTTCTAATGAAATTTAAAAGGAACATCCAATCTATAGAGGAAGTCATATATTCTAGGATTCTATCAGAACCTAGAACCCTATATCTTAGTGACGTGTACTGGTCACAATCTGCTATGTAATGTGGGGCAGTTTCTGGGGCCTGGCCATATAAGTGATAAGTTTCATCACAAACTACTCCACTAACCTTAAGATGTCTGTAATGACCAGTAAGAACTTCTATTAATTGGAGTTCATTTCTGTTTAGGCCTAGCAGCCACTTAGTTCTAGAAGTGAAGGATTTAGTTATTAGTATCTTGGCCTGTCTCAGCCCTTACATTCCCTCCACTCCTTGCCTGCTATCTTCCATGTCCAATCAAGGACTTCTTTATGCTGATGCCTTTCAGAGACGCATGCCTAGGAATGGTTCTGGCCCCATAGAAGGGTGCTCGGCCCCACTTCTAGCAAACTGGTCGGCTTTCGCATTTCCAGTGATTCCCTTATGTCCAGGAACCCATACTAACTTAAGCTTCTTTGAGCTTGCTAATGACTCTGATGCCTGTTTGCACTCTCTCACCAATGTAGAGGTGACTTTAGATGACTCAAGAGCTTGAAAGACAGACTGACTATCTGAAAAGATGGTGATGCCTGCCCCTTCACAGTTAATGAGTTCACAGCATGTAGTTGCCAACAAAAGGGCAAATATTTTTGCCTGAAAAACAGTCGAGTACTTGCCTAGCAGTACAAAGCTTAGTTCAATGCCTAAATCTTCTATATAGATTCCTGCATCCGTTAGATCAGTCGAATCTTTCCTTGATCCATCAGTAAAGCAGGGCAAATAATCTCTTGGGATTTCTACTAAACCTTGTACCCAATCATCTGTCTTTGAGTATAGGTAGCTAATTTTGTTGTCCAGAGCAGGTGTTCTATCTACCAGTTGTGAATGGTATTGCAATATTGGTAACTCACTTTCCACCACTTTGGGAGGAAATGATAATAGCAGTAAAAATATACATTCATTAAATTTAATGAAGCTCCTAAAGAGTATGTAAATGTGGCTGCTTGGTCTGCATTCTGGATGTAACTCATCTAAAAAAATTTCAGGTAAGTCATCGAAGCCAATCCAAATGGATCAATTTATTGGCTTACATTTTAATCAAATCTTATAACCATTAATATTGTTATAAACATGAATAATTTATTAAAATAAATAAAGGACAATTTATGTTATAAATAATATAAGAATCGTAAGCTTATGTTCGTCAAGTGAATAGTTTGTTGTAAAAAGCTTTAAATTCAAAATTCTAAAAAAAAGTGGAAAATTCCTGATCCATTTCCTCTTTTGTTCCCATAAGTTAGTATAGCATTTTCAGTAAAAAATAATAAACTTCTCATGAAGTAACAAAAATTTGATTGTTGGAGTTACCTCTTTTTTATTTTTTTTCAGGACATACTTCTATGAAAAAAAAAATTATTTATATGAAACTTGTAAAAGAGGAGTTTCTCTTACTTTGAAGCAAGAACGCTCAGTTAGTTTTAAATAAATATTTACCATTATTAAAATTATTACCAATTTCTCAATTATTATCAAAATTTATAAGTTGATTTTAAACTAATGTTTCAAAACAACCACAAAAACCCTCTGAATTTTCCATTTTTCCAGGAGCAGATATTTTTTAATGATTTTATAATGTTTATAAGAAATTGTTCTTAACAAGAAAACAATGAAAACATTTTAACAGTTTAAGAATAGACTTCTATATCAAGAGGACAGTCTTTCTTGAAAACTCTGTTGCTTGATTTTTAGGACATCTTTCTTTATAAAAATATTTTTAATACAGATAGTCAAGTCAAGGTTTCTTTAAAAATTTTAAATAGATCTAAAATTAAGTTAATGTTAAAAAAAGATAAAATTAAAATTATTTTAGCTTTTCTAAAAGTCAAAGTAGTGTATACAATTTCCAAGTTTACAAAAAAAAAAAAAAGTGGTCACATTTCATAAAAACATGAATGAAAGGATGGCTGGCACAATCTTACCTCATCAGGAGAACTTGGCAATGAAACTCCACCGATAATATTTTATGTAGTTGGTAAATAAAAAGAAAGTACTTACTACTGCATAAAATTAATTCTTTGTACCATGAGAAGCAATACTTTGCAGGTTGCATAAAGTTATAAATTTAAAAACAATTTTACCACAGAGATTATATCAGAGGAGCGTAATAACACTTGATGATACCAACCAACATACCTCTGACTTATTTAACTGTGACAATTAATAGCTTTAATAATATACCACAATAACTGTCCAGTATGTAACTCCAAAGGTAAGAAAGACACCATTCACTTCTTGGGAACCTGTCACAAGTATAGTGAAATTAGAATAAAATATTTTGGACAGTGGATCTGCTCTTCAGAACAATTATTCAGTTTATTAGAAGTTTCTAATTGGAGATCTCTTAGCAACTGTGTAAAACAGGCTACACTATAAAGAGCTCAGTTTGTTAACATGTGAGGGATGGTATACAACAGTTTGTTACAATTTTGATATTATTGTTTTATTTCTTTTACATAAATACCGTATTGTTGTTTTAAATTATTGACTGGTTGATTTTTTAAAGCAGATAACTTATTTTAAAAAAAAAAAGATTTGTTATTTATGTATTGTAATTAAAATTGCACATAGGATTTGACAGACAAATATTTTTCCATTGTTTCATGTGTTTTTAATTGTTTGAATAGATCATTTTTTGTATTTTTATAACACATTTCATTTATTCAATATACCACTTAACTGCTAAATTCCATGTTGGCCTATTCTCATCGCACCTACTACTTGTGTACTATGTCAATAATATTAAAAACTCTTATCTAAGGACTGTCAAAACCTTATAATTTGTATGTATGTACCAACATCTATCAACAATACTCAACAATTGTCCCAGACAAAATATATTCTTAAATATTTGGCAATTTTGAAATAAATAATGAAATAAAATCAATCCATAACTAGTTTATATAAAGGCTAAACAAAGTCCAATACTAGTTTTTAAATCTAGGAATAATTATGAGAGTTTTAAGTGTGAGTTTAACCTAAGTTTAAAGAGAGTTAAAACTGAACAGTATTTACTAAAAGTTTCCTTTAAATGCACATTTTCAGTTTCTTTAAAAAAAGTTTTATAAACACTTTTTTTATTCAACTGTAAGTAATGCTTAGGAAATCATTATTTATAAAACTAAAATTTTGTTAAGAAAACTTTTCATGTATCGAGTAATGATCTATGATCATAATGCAGTGTAGCAGGCATGTAGAGAAACTACTCATTGGTAGCACTCTATTCATATTTCTACATTAGGTCTTGAGACCATCCTCTTTTCAGGTGCTGTGGAGGATTGTCTGGAATGCAAGAGGAAGCAAGGTTAGAAAGCAGTTGGTTTTGGTGGTTAGGAAGGATTGATATCTGGTTTGGGCTAGATCGGTTACATATGTAACATTAAGGTCTTTATGGATGATTTTATTTGTGACATAGTAAGGAGCATTGATGATTTTGGATTTTAAGGATTTGATACAACAGGAATTAGACGGTTTAGTGGAGCCCCAAAGCTCAACTCCATATGTCCTGATTACAGTCATGTAGATTACCATTTTGTAATGAATTGAAAGTTTAGACCATTTGTCTAGGAAGTGCTGTAATAGTCGAAATTTATGTGCAGTTCCCAGTCTTTTCAGTCTTGTGTGAGGATTCCAAGTTAGTCGTATGTCCAGTTGCAGTCCAAGGTAGTGGATCTGTTCAACAGGGGTAAGAGCAGCATTATTAAACCCTACCTTAATTTACTTTTTTGTATCTCATAATCGGATATGCCGATATACAAATATTTATAGTTGTTTTCGTATCTTTTTAGCCCTGATGGAGCTCTGCAAAGTGGAGCGGAATTTCAGCAAATAAATATTTTTTAACTATTTTTTGTTTTCTTCTGACTGCACCCTAACCATCTTCTTCATAATTTTAAAAATAAAATTCTTTAAAATCTAGTATTTCTACATTTTTTTTTTTAAATGGTGATCATTGTAACCATATTAAAAAGTAATTTGGATCTTGTGTAGAATGTTTTCCTAAAGGAAATTTAATGAGTTTTCCAAGGGTTGTTTCAAATTTATTGTAGAACCAATAATTAAGGAGATTTAGCTATTTTTAAGGATAAAAGTATTATTCAGAAATAAAAACTCAGATTCTGTCTTTATGGTTGAGAATCGGACAAGTCAAGAGGACACTTATTGTAGTACTAGAGGTGTAGAATCACCACCCCGAGTTTCTCGACTTCATGCTATTACTTAATCATTAGTACACCCTATATGAATGATATTAAATTTCAAAATCTAACCATAAATTGTAACCTATTATATTTTTAGATTAATTCCTAGACCTATGTTTGAATAAAAACTAAATCAGATAATTTATTTTTTTAGTTAGATAATAAAATTAAAATTATTTTTAGTGAAAAGCTTGTTATTAATTAATTTATTATGCAATATATAATTACAATAATTGTTGGGAACACAATATTATTATTATTTTTACTATAATATTCATTTAATAATAAATATATATGCATAATATTATGAACTAGAATTTATGTAAATGACTATGCCAGGCACATCAATTGTTAAAAGCACATTAGTAAAATGAAATAAATATAAAGGTGCGATTTAATTTCAGTAAAGTCCATAATTACTTTGTTTCTTTAAAGCATACTATATAATAAAATACAATAAAAAAAACTATTTTGCTACAATAGACACAGAATCATCACATTCCATATCGCCGGTGCAAAGAGAAAGTGAAAAATCTAAAAATTTTCATTGTATTTTATCATGGTTTTCTATCTTCTTCTAAATATCTATATAATATATATAAAACCTAAATACATGACGTCACCAATTAAAATTGACATATTTCAAAATAAGAAGTTAGCTACTACCTTAAATTTAGAACCATAATTCAAACAAAATGCTCTCAGAAACTTTCAGATAAGCTGATTTTTTATTGCACCGATGATATGATATGACACTCAAGGAAAAAAATTATTAATATTTTTTTTTTTACTTAACTAATTCTTCATATGCACATAAATCAAATTCAATGGGTTTGGATGTAAATATAACAACTATATCTTTATTATTTAAATTCACAGTGAACATCGTTAACCATAAAGGTTTTATCACTACAGACACAGAAGCTATTGATAATTGGGGAGACATTGTATATAAATATTTAAGTGGAATTTACAATTGAGCATATTTTTTTTCCTTGAGTAAAATTTATTTTTAAAAAACAAATTGATTAATAACAATACAACAGCGGTTGAAATAGATTATTATTTTTCCATGATAAAGGATTGCATCAAAACCTTAATTTTATTTTCCAAGATAAAATCATTTCATCACTTCTAAATGTTCTTCCTACAGATGAATCAGAGATGGGCAAAAATTAGCTATAGTTGAAACTAATAGTTAAAATTGCCATGGATACGATATTTATTTATCAATGGTTCATTCATGAATAAGGGTCGTATCCATGGCAATTTTAACTATTAGTTTCAACTATAGCTAAATTTTGCCCATCTCTGATCTATTATAATGATGAATACACTTGAATTATAAATTGATATGAGGAAAAAATGGTCGGGGGTTGTGGTCAGCTAAGTTACACAAATAAACAAAACTTTTTTATTTATGTGACTTTCGACCTGAATTTCAGTCCTTCATCACGGCTGAAAAAACAAAACGAGATAACAACCTTAATTCAGAGAAACATAAAGATAAAAATAAAAAAATAATTAAAAAACTTGGAAATATACACAAAAATAAATTTGGTTGATTGATACTAACAGAAGATAAATTATAATATTGTATAGGTAAGAATTATACAAAATTAATTCTTCATCAGCACAAATAAATAAGTTTTGTTTATTTATGTATATTTGCTGACCACAACCCTGACCCCTGACCATCTTCTCCTCATAAATCTATTATATGTATTAAAATATTTTGTTTTCAATCATTTTTTAAACTTATATTAATGTCATCAATTAACTGATATTTAATGTTATACATAATTTAAAATAATTGTCAT
>NW_027106428.1:26873-27703 GCF_000696795.3 Halyomorpha halys | reverse complement strand
CAATAAAAATGCTTATATATATATATAAAACAAATTCAGTCCTTCATCACGGCTGAAAAAACAAAACGAGATAACAACCTTAATTCAGAGAAACATAAAGATAAAAATAAAAAAATAATTAAAAAACTTGGAAATATACACAAAAATAAATTTAGTTGATTGATACTAACAGAAGATAAAATATAATATTGTATAGGTAAGAATTATACAAAACAAATAATAATAAAAATACTAACAGAAGATAAAATATAATATTGTATAGGTAAGAATTATACAAAATTAATTCTTCATCAGCACAAATAAATAAGTTTTGTTTATTTATGTATATTTGCTGACCACATCCCTGACCCCTGACCATCTTCTCCTCATAAATCTATTATATGTTACTCCGCATTCAAAATGCTTAAAATCAACTAAAAATTATATTTTACAAGCAAAAAAATAAATAAGCTCTGCACAGGAATAATATTAGTATAACAATAATATTTTTTTTTCTTGTTCATACTTTGATCTCTGGTGACGTTAACATGTCACAAGCAAACCAAATGTTAGTAACCGGTTACAACATATTGGTTTTAAGTGTCACCACATGATTTATTTTTTTGATATCTCTTGAAAAGCTGTATTAAAGGATAATTTTGGCATTTCGAATGCATGTCATTATCGAACATGATTTTTATCAGAAAAAGACCGGTTACATAAAGTTAAAACTATATCAGCGCGGACTGCATAGTGTTAAAATATTTTGTTTTCAATCATTTTTTAAACTTATATTAATGTCATCAATTAACTGATATTTAATGTTATACATAATTTAAAATAATTGTCAT
>NW_027106428.1:2327-26823 GCF_000696795.3 Halyomorpha halys | reverse complement strand
ATGTTTTCCTAAAGGAAATTTAATGAGTTTTCCAAGGGTTGTTTCAAATTTATTGTAGAACCAATAATTAAGGAGATTTAGCTATTTTTAAGGATAAAAGTATTATTCAGAAATAAAAACTCAGATTCTGTCTTTATGGTTGAGAATCGGACAAGTCAAGAGGACACTTATT
The DNA here is from genome assembly GCF_000696795.3 of Halyomorpha halys. Lineage (NCBI taxonomy): Eukaryota > Metazoa > Arthropoda > Insecta > Hemiptera > Pentatomidae > Halyomorpha > Halyomorpha halys. Next base: position 26,651 of record NW_027106428.1, on the reverse strand, counting down.
GTAGTACTAGAGGTGTAGAATCACCACCCCGAGTTTCTCGACTTCATGCTATTACTTAATCATTAGTACACCCTATATGAATGATATTAAATTTCAAAATCTAACCATAAATTGTAACCTATTATATTTTTAGATTAATTCCTAGACCTATGTTTGAATAAAAACTAAATCAGATAATTTATTTTTTTAGTTAGATAATAAAATTAAAATTATTTTTAGTGAAAAGCTTGTTATTAATTAATTTATTATGCAATATATAATTACAATAATTGTTGGGAACACAATATTATTATTATTTTTACTATAATATTCATTTAATAATAAATATATATGCATAATATTATGAACTAGAATTTATGTAAATGACTATGCCAGGCACATCAATTGTTAAAAGCACATTAGTAAAATGAAATAAATATAAAGGTGCGATTTAATTTCAGTAAAGTCCATAATTACTTTGTTTCTTTAAAGCATACTATATAATAAAATACAATAAAAAAAACTATTTTGCTACAATAGACACAGAATCATCACATTCCATATCGCCGGTGCAAAGAGAAAGTGAAAAATCTAAAAATTTTCATTGTATTTTATCATGGTTTTCTATCTTCTTCTAAATATCTATATAATATATATAAAACCTAAATACATGACGTCACCAATTAAAATTGACATATTTCAAAATAAGAAGTTAGCTACTACCTTAAATTTAGAACCATAATTCAAACAAAATGCTCTCAGAAACTTTCAGATAAGCTGATTTTTTATTGCACCGATGATATGATATGACACTCAAGGAAAAAAATTATTAATATTTTTTTTACTTAACTAATTCTTCATATGCACATAAATCAAATTCAATGGGTTTGGATGTAAATATAACAACTATTTCTTTATTATTTAAATTCACAGTGAACATCGTTAACCATAAAGGTTTTATCACTACAGACACAGAAGCTATTGATAATTGGGGAGACATTGTATATAAATGTTTAAGTGGAATTTAAAATTGAGCATATTTTTTTTCCTTGAGTAAAATTTATTTTTAAAAAACAAATTGATTAATAACAATACAACGGCGGTTGAAATAGACTATTGTTTTTCCATGATAAAGGATTGCATCAAAACCTTAATTTTATTTTCCAAGATAAAATCATTTCATCACTTCTAAATGTTCTTCCTACAGATGAATCAGAGATGGACAAAAATTAGCTATATTTCAAACTAACAGCTAAAATTGCCATGGATACGACCCTTATTCATGAATGAATCAATGATAAATAAATATCGTATCCATGGCAATTTTAGCTATTAGTTTCAACTATAGCTAAATTTTCCCCATCTCTGATCTATCATAATGATGTATACACTTGAATTATAGATTGATATGAGGAAAAAATGGTCGGGGGTTGTGGTCAGCAAAGTTACACAAATAAACAAAACTTTTTTATTTATGTGACTTTCGACCTGAATTTCAGTCCTTCATCACGGCTGAAAAACAAAACGAGATAACAACCTTAATTCAGAGAAACATAAAGATAAAAATAAAAAAATAATTAAAAAACTTGGAAATATACACAAAAATAAATTTGGTTGATTGATACTAACAGAAGATAAATTATAATATTGTATAGGTAAGAATTATACAAAATTAATTCTTCATCAGCACAAATAAATAAGTTTTGTTTATTTATGTATATTTGCTGACCACAACCCTGACCCCTGACCATCTTCTCCTCATAAATCTATTATATGTATTAAAATATTTTGTTTTCAATCATTTTTTAAACTTATATTAATGTCATCAATTAACTGATATTTAATGTTATACATAATTTAAAATAATTGTCATTTTCAACCCCTTTGCTCTATTGTTTCTAAGCTACTATAGCTTGAACGCAATTACATTAAAAGTAAACCATGCCAAACAAATTTATTCTAATTTAGAATATTTTAATAGTAAAATTTATTTCCATCAAATCAAAATATAACCTTTAAAACATACGAGAAAAAGTGCATCTTGGATCCAAACGCTAGCCGTTAAGTGAACAATAAATTGAGCCAAAGTATTTATAAGAATAATTTTATTCATTAAAAAATTAATTATTCAACAATATTTTATGATTTTTTTTTAAATTATCACATTGGACAGCAAAGTACTTTCATTGATCACAGCAATAAAAATGCTTATATATATATATAAAACAAAGAATTAAATAAAAACTTACTAACAATAGGAATAGTGTATACATAAGTATCTAAATAAATAATTAGGAACAGAGAAACATTTAATATTAACTAATTAAAAATAGATATATTAAACTTATGTAACATCTAAATATGGTTAGAAAGTACAGTTATATTTTGTACGAAATTCAGACAAAAGAAATATATTCATAAAAGGAATATATTAATGTTTGTCTTCAATTATATATAAGTAAAATAATTTAAACTAAACAATATCTGAATTTAGAACGCTATGAAAATCCTAAAAACAAACAATAAAATTTATTAAAATAGAGAATTAAAATTACAATTACACTCTGTTATATTTATGATATGCTTGTGTAAATGGAACTGTTTCAAAATATTATCTTTATAATAATCTAAAAAATATTATAAATTTTAAAAGTACCTCTTTAAAAACAATATAACTAACACCAAGGAGAATCTAAAAACGATGAAATAACAATTATTAAAAAACAAAACAACTTAAATCATAACATCAAAAAACCTACGTAAGTCGGTAGGTTAATAAATTGGGATCTCTGGACTGGTAGATGAAAAAATCTTGTCGTGAGAGGATTCCATGCTGAAAAACAAAAAAAAATATATAGATCAATATACAAGTTAGACAAAAAAAAAAATAATAGTATTATTTTTAAGGTTGAATCAATTTCTTGGATGATAGAAGTGAAATCATTACAGTATTCCAAAGCATAGGAAATGGATGCCCAACCATACATCAACATCAACAACAAACTCAAATATTCATCCATGCATCTGGTGGGATAAGCTGGTTGTAGAATATTATGAGTTCTAAGCATTTTTTACAATGAGGTTTCGTTCAATCTAGGGATTTGCTACACAGAGGTTCATTAAATTAAGGGATTTATTATATTGAAGTTCATTGTATCAAGGGATTTTTTATATTGAGGTTCACTATATCTAGAGATTAGATGTGTAGAGGTTCATTAAATCTAAGGATTTATTATTTTGAGGTTTGTTATATCTAGGGATTTGTTAAAATAAAGTTCATTATACCTAGGGATTTGTAATATTCCTCGATATAAGAAACCTCAATATAATAAATCTCTAGATATAATGAACCCCAATATATTACAATATTGTATATAAATCAATATTGTTATATTGAGGTTCATTATACCTAGGAATGACTAAAAATTTGTTTTATTAAGGTTCACACATTTACGTATTGACTACTTTTTAGTAAATATTTGTATATATTAAATAGAACATCATTAAAATGAATAATATGTATATTATAAGAATATACCCACTGTATCTGAAATATCTAGATGGCAGATACAGTCTTATTTTGCAAAACCTGAAAAATAATGGTATTTAGGTCCACTCTCAATGTCAGGAAATAAGGGACATTATGGTCGGTCTTTACCTCTAAATTTGTTCAAATACAAATCATTAAGAAACTATCACCTCTAAAGTTGTTCCAAAACAAATCCTTAGAGAATCTTGACCTCTAAATTTGTTCCAACACAAAACCTTAACCTCTAAAGTTGTTCAAATGCAAATCATTACAAAGCCAAGGTTAGCTATCGTAAAAATAAAAAATGAAATGTAACTGATTAAGATAAGTTAAGATCTTATTAAAAGATTTAATTAATGCAATTAAATTTCTATTCCTAGGAAAATTCAAAAAATCAGTAATACCACACAAAAACAATGATTCTATCAATAATAAATCATGCCAATGAGACAAGTGTCATAGCAACCCACTTGTTTATTTATTTTCCAAACAACCAGTTTTTATCTGACGACAATCTTTAGATAAGTTCCAATGGTTCTTATCTTAGTGCTTGTCAATTTATGACTTTATTCAACTTCCAACATCCTTTCACCCTGGCTTGTCAATTGAGAACAGAAAGGAGAGGGGTCGTTGAAAGATCTACATATGAATTAGCTTAAATAAAGTTATTAAGACCAAAAATGGTTATTTCAAATATAAATAAAATGCATTTTTTTGTATTTAAATTAGCAGGTTTAAAGCAATACTTTTAAATAATAATTACTTGGATCTCTTAATACTATTTTGGATATGGCGGTAATCCAAAAAGTTCAGGTTTAAAATCTTCTAATGATTTCAGAACAAGCGTTGCTTCTTTTGTCATTTCTACAGGAACATAATTCTCTGGAATCATTACAACTTGCATTCCAGCAGCTATACCACCAGTGACCCCGTTTGGTGCATCTTCAAAAACTAAGCACTGAAAACAGAAAGGCGAGAGAAACAAATTAATCAATGGCAAACAAAACACAAAACTAGGAAAGAGTAATAAATTACACAGAAAATTAATAAAGTTTTTTGGTATGATGGACATTTTATAAGACAGAGAATTTTATAAGAACCTGAAGAAATTTTCATCGGTATTCAAAACTTTAATCATTTTTCACAAAAATATTTAAAGCAGTGACCCAAACATATGAGTTTTCTACCAAAAGTTATTTTATCCAGTACTCAAAAGTCAACTTTTAGGTTTTATAACAAATTAAAATTCTACCCTCAAAACCTATTCAGTTTATTTTAAATTTTGACTAACAGCTATTAATTAATATTTTAAATAAAAATATAATTTATCTACTATAGATGCTCCCATTATAATAATATTCCAAAAGAGAACATATAGACTTCTGAGAGAAAATAAATCTTATGGGCCGTCAATGTCAAATAAAAAATTTGAAATTTCCAAGGTTAAACATAATATAAACATGTTTTAAAAGCATGATCCTCAATTATGTTTTACAACCATATTTACTCAACTATTTCAAGGTTTATCGTCCTGATCTACTTTCGAAACAACTGACTTACATAATGTATAAAGATCAATAATACCAAGGATACAAAATGGTTAGTTAAGACACTTTTTTTTTTTTGTTTATCAATAAGTTAAAATTTGTTCACATTGATATAAAATTAAAGAGATAAATTTTGTAAAACAATAATAAATAAAATAAGTGAAACAACACAAAATGATTTAGAAATATATTTTTGCAAAACTGGCATATTATCCCTGAAACCAAATTTAACTTTGAAATAAGAATTCAGTTCTATTTCAAACTTCTTTCCAATACGTTGGTGAAGTGCCAAGATTATTACTGAATTTTTTTCTCTCTTTTTAGCCACACATTAGATTAGTTTCATCATAAAAAAAAAACTTCACAAACCTTTTCAGGGGGTGGAGGGTTAGGAAATCTGTTAGCAGTAATCAAAAATATATCAGGAGCTGGTTTGCCATTAACTACTTCTGAATCCGTACTGCCGGTCACCATATGACTAAAAAGTTTAAATAAATGCATATGACTGGCGGTTTTGATTTTACATTTCTGTTCACCACTACTTGTTGCAATAGCCATTGGGATTTTGTGATGATGCAAATGACAAATGAGTTTCTCAGCTCCTAGGAACAGAAAACAGAAAGTAAAAATAACACAGAGAGTTTATATGCTTGCATTTTAATGATATCTACAAACCTGGTTTAATAGGAGGGTTTTCCAAAGCTGGTTTCTGCAAAGCTTGAACTTTTAGTGAAAACTCTGTTGGAGTAAGGGGTAAATTTAGAGATTCAACCAATACCCGACAAGCATCATGTTCTTTAGTACCAGTAATTGCTAAGCGAAGTTCATTGTCATAAGTTTTACCAAAACTTTCAATAACTTGCCTGTATGTCTCAGTATATATAGTTTCAGTGTCTGAAATAAAAATAGAAAAATAATTAAATAAATGCAAAATTTATAAATAAATATACATTTATATGTACATGTTTGTGAACAATACATTTCTATATAAAATTTTGGCAAAAACAAAGCTGATTTACCTAAAATTGTTCCATCTAAGTCAAATATCACATGACTAACTGGAGAATAGGATGATGCCATAGAAAAATTTCTGAATCTACCTAAAATATTAAAAAAATACTTGAACTGCAAAATATTCATTGGAGCCTGCCAAAAGGCGAAATGCAGGACTTAAGGACAAACTTTCTAATTTATACAAGCGTTATCTGTTCCTTCCAAAGAGCTGAGAAGAAATATGATGACAATAGCTAAGAGTTTTTTTGTTCCAAGAAATTGCAAGTAAAACTGACAATGTTGTAATTTCCAGATACTTTAAACCTATTTTATTTCATTTACTGCCAATTTTCAGGAAGAAAAATACTTTATTAAAAATGTCGAACTATCTTTCTACGATAAGATAATTTATTATTGATTTCTAAAAAACTGAATAGATATTGATCTAGTATTTATTTTTGCATTAGCATCTCATATAACATTTTACTTACCAAAAGCGAACCAAAATTTTGATCTATACATTAAGTTGAACAATTATTAAAAATTAAATTTTTAATAATAAACAAATCATGATTAAACCTAGCATGTTTTGTCTGGATTTAAAATACCTAATTTTTTTATCAACTGTGCTTGAAACATTGCCTTAATTACTTTAGAATTATAAGAATCAGGAACTATAGGCTTATATGATTAATTTTGTGGCGAGAAAAACCAGGTAAGTCGTATTGTCTAAAATTTAGTCAACTAGGTGTAAACCGCCCAGGAGACGTCTTTTAAGTTGTGTTGAATTGGTTTAGTCTAGTTGCTTTCTATTGAGTAGAAAATCTAAAAAAAAAAAAAGCTACTGGACCTAACACAACTTATAAAACTTCCGAGGACGGTTCACACACTGTTAACATAATTTTAGACAATTTGACTTATCTAGTTTTTCACGACAACTACAAAATTACATATTAATGTTTTTGAGGAACTAGAGGCAGACGAGATTCTTCTTTACGGCGCATAGTTATCTTGGACATTGAATCATTTGCGAACTCAATATACTGAACTAGTTTAATAATAACATATCAGTTCAATGTTCCACAATAATGATATTTTCTGATGAACGAATCTCGTTTATCTTACAAGCACCAATTGTTTTTCATAGCTTAAGGAATAAACATAAATATCTTTATAATGAAGACACACTGTTTTCACATGGTTACTGTTTTTAATCATCTAAAACAATTATTACGCCAAAAAATAACTGGAAGTTGACAAACTCAATTTAAAAAATTTTCTGAAAATAAATCCAAAAATAAAATTAAGACACATATAACGTAAATTTTCATTATTATTATTGTCCACTATATTTGATCGATAAACCCTGTTTCGCGTGAGACTATATCGGACTATAAGAGTAGAGAGCAGCCTATTGACGAGTAAGAGGATGGTTATGAAGACGAGTGAGGAAGAAAGTGCCAAAGTCGGTTGTACAACGCCTAATAATCAACATTTTGGTGTGAAGGGAGGGAACGCTCAGGAGATATTTTTATTGAAATTTCATGTACATTATGGTAAAAACACCCTTTCAGAGGCAAGAGTGTTTAATTCGCACAAAATAAGTTCTCTTTAGTCTCTTTGGGGCACTGACAGGTTCTCTACTTCGTCAGCAAGTATTTTGGGGGCTTTTCAATTTTTTCAATTTTCAATTTCAACATCCTTCACTACCCTTTCCAAAAATCCACAAATCCTAAGGACTAGTTTCCGCTGGATTAGAAATCTGGTGCTTTCCATTAGCGTAAGCACAACCTTAACAGTGCCTGGAAGCTGGTTCTCTGTAGTAACGTCGAAAGACTAGTACCGCTTCGGCTGTCCTTCGTTAATCTGAGCTTTTCTCTACTAGCTTATAACTTATTCCTACCTGCCATCTAATTTTGGTAATTCTGAGAAAATACAGTATCGAGCTCTTCTGAGAGTTCGTGATGACTACCCTTGATACACTCTCAATCCTTGCCAAAAAACCAGGGACTGTTTTGAGCGTCAGAAACGGTTCCTTTTTGTGCTGGTGCTATTCGGAACAAACCTACGACAGTTTAATTATTGGTACGATCATTTTTGAAACGGGAAATTTGGAACATTAAATTCAATTTTACATAGGTCCATACTTTTGTTTTAAACATAATTACTTCTCTTGTTCTATTTACATCCAATCACATATGCGGTGTTTGTTCTAGCCATGCGAAGAGACACATTAATGTGGTTGCTGAGGGTAAGGCTAGGCTATTTTGGTCCTGGTCTCTGTTTCATAATAAAGTACAAACTAATACTATTAGTCTTGTCGATTTAACTTAATACAATTACACTGACTTGTACAAGTAACTTTTGTACTTTAGTATTTTTTAACTCCTGTAATATCAATTATAACCATCCCTACTATGATTAAAACAAGCATATTGTTATTACCACGTTGTTTCTACACTTGTATTAAGAAGCAATACTAGTAGCTTTCATTAAGAAACAGGGCCCAGAAGACAAGAGCAGTAAAATATGTTTCTAAACGATTCTTGCACAAAAAAAAAGTAATACACTACTTCACATGGGCAAGTTTACCTTAAGGTGGGTGACATGACCATATACAGGACACTTTCAACTGAACAAGCATCTCTATAACGTGAGATTAATAAAATCATCAATTTGCAGGTTCTGCATAAAGGATGATGAGACCGCTTATCATACAATTTGCAAATGTGATTCCTCACTTTCCATCGTAATGTAAGCCTTTCGAGACGGTTGATCAGTATTCAATGTCCAAATTTGCAAAGGCATCTAGCCTATTTTGAACAAAGTAAAAGACGGCGTACGGCCTTTAGTGACCGAGGTGCAAACTTGCCGAAGAAAAAAGAAACCATAACCACTTCATCAACTAATATCTACAATTATGTTCTTAAAGTTGAAGTTATATCGTAATACCATATTATGGTATATTGTTTATGGTATTTAGGGTATTTTGATGGAACTGAAACAAAACTTCTCTTACTAAACGTAAGAAATACCAGCGCACTCTGGTGTCTTGTCTTTTTCAGAATGCCTTCAAACATTACACCAACTTGTTGTTTATGCCTATCGATACTAAAGCCAGTTTAACTGTTTTGTTGACATCCTAGGGCGTGTTCAATGTTATTTTAATTTTCAAATGATTGGACTTTTTTGAGATCTGAAATTAAGGAATGGCCAAATCTCGTTCGGGTTTAATTTCAACAGGAATAGCAGTCCTCTCTTTCCTATTGATTATAATCGCTTTCTCAACTCCATACTGGTTAGAAACTGATGAAAAACTAAGTAAACCTAAATTTAGAAGAATTGGTGAGTGGCATTTTAAACTACTTAATCAATTGTTTATGTTTTAATTATTATGCAGTTCCAGCCCTAAATGACTCTTGTTTACTTTAATATTCTTGTTTAAAATGTTTATAAGTTAATGATGAAACAGTGGGATAATTGTGAGTATAAGTTCACATTTACTTATTTATATGAATTTTTCGATTATATACTGTCTAAATAAACTTTAATACTTGCTGAAATTTCGTAGAAATTAACTAAAAACTTGGTTTAATGAACACACTGTTATTCCTTATACTTTCTTTTGCTAATTTAAGCTTACTTAGTAACACTTATATGATTTTTCTATTTATAATTTTTAACATATTGCTAGATAATTCAATAATTGAAGTTATTTATGAACAGTATTCTGTGAATAATTTTATGAAATTACATTTTCTATTATTAACTTTCAATATATTTGAAAGCATTGATTACATTTTTGTTAATAAATATGATAATATCGTATAATGTGTTGTTAAAAAACACTTAATTTAAATTGATGTTTTTAACTTATCTTGTTAAGGTGAACACTGTTATATTGCCCATTTAAGTCAGTTTTTTAAGAATTCTTCAATGTTATATGTTATCCTTCATGAAATATTTTTTTGAAAAAAATTTTTTATTGTTTATGGGTTTGTTTTTTATTATTAATTTTTTTTTTTTTACTCCTGACTTATGTATGTTGTTCCTTACTATTGTATTCTATGGTTTTAGTTTATTGCTTGTTATGTTGACAGGTTTGTGGGAAGTATGTTTTGTTGAATTCAAGGAGCCCCATTTCTGGTATGATACTACATATGGAAGTTGTTGGTGGATATTCGAGGAGGAATTTTATATTATATTCGATTTCCTTTTACCTGGTAAGTTGCTTGATTACTTTAGTACAAGTTCTAAATTATTGTTTATGAAGATGCTGAAAATCTATTTATATATTACTATCACTTAACGTTCTTACTTGATTTTAATAGCAAATATCTTCTATTCAAGGTTTTAAGTTAAAAGAAAAATTAATAAAATTAACTGATCACTCTTGTTTATTTACCTTTTTATGTTTAAATGGTTAAACAATATACATCGTAAAGACAGACAATATACATATTCTGAATTTCTACTGTAGCTCATATAGGTTTAATCAACAACTTGTTTTATTCTTCATTGTTATTTTATTTATTTTTAAATTTAAAGAAGTAAGTGAGAAATTAAGGGCCATATTAATAGACAGTTTTAAAGTGATAAATAGAATTACTCACGAAAGTGGTATTTTATATCTAAAAGACAACCGAACCACCTAGGGCCTCCATCAATCAAAGTTGGAACCTGAATTCAAATAAATACAAGTTTTTGTTTATATCAGATTGCAACTTGCAACATTGGTTGGACTTATAGTACGTAAGTACACATTGATCAAGTGAGATAGTTTTGGTAGATTTAAGAACATAATGCTGATTCTTGGACGAGAGAAATATATGAGAAAAATAAAATTGAAATCTGGAGCTTGCTGAAGAATTATTTTCAGGAAAAGCAAATCCATTCCCTGAACTTTTTAAGATTTAAAAGAATTTTGTTGAAGAATAATAATTTTTTTTTTTATATTCTTAGTTAGTAAATGCTGTTAATCCACATAAATCTATGTTCAAATATTGTGATCTGTTATCTTGTAAAAGTGTTGTGTAACTAAAATGAATAAACAATACTGTTTCTCTTTTGTTAATATACATTGCAACAATAATATAAAAGTTTGTTGTTTTTATTTGCCACAGTGTGGTTAGTATTATTACAAAAAAAAAAATTAAGAAGTTATCCATCATATTATTTTGATATAAAATTGTGATTAGCCTTTGTGTACATCTCCATCTACTTGTCATCCCTTTAATTGCACTATATTGCTTAAATATTGTTCAACTTGACTTAATTATATATTATCAAGCTTCTATGTGTAAATGGTGAAAATTTATTTTTTAAAAAATGAATCAATACTTGAAAAATTCATTATTAGTAATTTTTTTAATTGAATGGGATATAGATTTCCCTAACTAACTGAGTTTATTTTTGTTGTTTTTGTAATTTATAGTTTTAGTACATACCTTGTGATAATCTAGTTTTAAAACTCAATTTTAGAAGAAAAAAATGATTTAGAAATGAACTTGGCTGGTTTTGGAATTCTATGTTTCAATGTACCTTTATTTAGATAATAAAAATAATTAATAAATCAAACTAGAAAAGTATTTCATGCATAAAATGATGTATTACTTATTTAAATAGAATGAAAGTAACTTTAACTTATGAATGCTTTATTTAAACACTTTTTTTTCAGGTTGGTTTGTTTGCGTTCAGTTCTTTTTCACACTTTGTTTTACACTCCATCTGATCGCTCTTGGTTGCGTCTCGCTTTATATGATATGTAGCAGGGAAAACTACAGGTTTATTCATTTATTAGTATTCCTCGGCGGCACGCTTAATGTAGCAGGTAATTGTTTAAAATAAATCTCCTTTTGAACTTTTAAGCAGGTTCAGAAAAATAGTTATTAATTTTTCTCAGTGAAATTCGCAATTAAAGTTTCTACCTTATTTTAAGTGAATTGGGCTGTGGACAGAGATGGGCAAAAATTAGCTATAGCTAAAATTGCCATGGATATGATCCTTATTCATGAATGAGGCATTGATAAATAAATATTGTATCCATGGAAATTTTAACTATTAGTTTCATAGTTGCCCAACTCTGCCTATGGACACTGCCATATTGTGATTATATGATAATTGATAGTACTTGTGGTGGTAATGATCTATTATAATCCTGTAGGCCATTTACAGCTATGGCAGGAGCTGTGTAAACCACATGATAGTTACTGTCATGACAGTACTATCATAGCTTTAATGAAGAAGCTACTGACTCGTTAAAGCTCTTCTCACATTGATTCTTTACAGTCACTGCAGTGGTAGAAACTGTATAAACGTTGCCGTCATGACACCATTCATTGTCATGGCTGTATTGTCAGACAAGAATGTTAACCTTTGTCCCTAGACTAGGGACAAAGAGAGGTCCTTCCTGGAAAAGGCCTACCTTCGCTCTTTGACTTGGGACAAAGGGAGGTTGTTCCTGGAAAAGGCCCACCTTTACTCTTTGACTTGGGACAAAGAGGGGTCCTTCCTGGAAAGTATTTGATAATTGGGTTACTTAAAAGTATACTCTAAAACGTTTAGTAATGTAATGAGTTAAAATCTTACACTTAACATTAAAACACCAGTTGAGGTAACAATTAGAAGTTATTTTTATTTATTTATTTGTTTTGGGGGCTACTTCCTTACAGAGTTATTATGTATAATACATGGTTGTTGTTATTTTACAAGAATAGTTAATTGAAAAGTATTAGTATAAACCAATTACAAACTATACACCCAAGGTGGGCTATCTACATTTTTTACATTAAAAAAACAAAAAATAAATAAATGAATAAAAAAAAAAAAGTTTCAGTTATTTAACAATACAAAGCCTACAAGGACAAAGAACAAACAAAAACTGCATAACCTATTGAGAAGATAGTATCCAGCTCTAAGTATGAGATTTTGGGTTGTATATATAAAAATAAGTTTAAGATCCAATTGTGAGGGTACTGACAGAAATTCATACAAATGATTTGGGCTAGTATTGTTTAATTTCGGCACGTATCAGACATAGATCTCTTGTTTCCCAGGACAGTTTGATAAAAACAATTTTGAATGATGTTCCATCACAAGCTGGACAAAGCTTATGCTGGTCCAAAGTATATTTGTGTGGACCAACAATTAGAGGAATTGTGTATTTGCTGAAGAGTATTAATTGGGCAATCATTCTGAAGTAAGCTATGGGGCAGCTGATCTTTAGGTAGCTTTGAGGACCGTCCACTTTAATGAAAACTCTGAACTTCAGGATCTTGTGCGTTAGCATACAGTATATGTAGCAGCAGTGAAGCAAGTGTAACGTTAAAGCTTGTTTTAAATGACATCTTACAGCTATGGTAGGAACTATTGCTACCAATTTAATGATGGAAGGGTCATTATTGTAATTGTTACTAGTATCTAGTTATAGTTATTTTCAATCGTTAATATTTACTCTCATGGCAATACTGTCATACTGAACTAAGTAGTGTCTTACTGTCATACTTAGTTCAGTATGACAGCTGACAATGTAGGTTACAGTCATGAAAATACTATCACATGAAGGCTTGTTTTATGGAAATAAATGTTAATTTGTAATTGAAACTCATTTGAAGTAAATATTAATAGTTATTTCCAGTCCCTGCTTTTAAGTATTAATAATTTATGTTTATTTCCATACCATATAATATATCACATTCAACGATTGTATTTATTTTCAGCCTTTAGTGGAACTATTGCTGTTTACATATTTGGACTCTATGGTGATGGTCGTGACTGGATGCCCAATTGGGAGCACAATAATATTGGATGGTCTTATGCATTAGCAGTAATTGGTGTAATAGGATCATACATCTCTGGAACATTATATTTAATTGAAGCGAGGCGGCACAAAATTAAAAGGGACAAGGCAGAAAAGTCATTGGGAAGACATAGTTCTATATAATTTTTTAGCTTTATTTTATTCAATATGATCTATCTGCAAGGAAGTATTCACTAAAAAAATTTTTTTATGTCAAGTTATCTGAATTTTATTTTGACACTATTTATTTTTATATTTAAATTTTTATAACATTATTTATAATACTATTTAGTACAATTGATTTGATATAAAGTTCGATTACTTAAAAAAATTAACTTCTTTTATCATACAAAGACATTTTTATAATAAAAAAAAAAATCAAGCTGACTACGCTAAAAATGACATTATTTTTAGTTAAAACATTGCCTAGCTCTTTGTGGGAGGATTCTGATTATTACCAAAGTCGTTGAAAGAAATTACAAAAGTAATTAAAAATATTTTGTTTATAATTTATTTTATTTACATTCCAATAGCATTCTGTTTAGTAAAGATAATTGAGCATTTAGTTCCCTAAATTATAGATATGAAAAATGTGCTATGAATTAATTATTTTGCTGTAGTTTTACCATGATGTTTAAAAGTATTTACAAAATGACTAAATAGCCATAAAATCACTATTAAGTTAATTTAATTGAATTAAATTTACACTACTTATGTACTATATGTCCAACTATCATTACCATTGCTTTTGTTGGATTCACTTAAGGTCAGGGCCTAAATTTGCATTTTAATTTTAATTAGCTTATGATATCAAGTTACAAAATAATAAAAACCTGCAGGATATACCATATAATATACATTAAAAAATATATATTAAGAAAAAATTCTACCTATGCAATATGATAGCTAAAATATTCACATATACAACTAATGTGCCTATAAAAAGTTCTGAACTAAGAGAGACATTGCAGAAGAGATTAAAAATTAAATGGGAACGATTTTAAATGTAGTATAATATGAAACACTTTTTTAAAAGAAAATTTCCAATTAAAAACATCATAAATAATTGATAATATTGAACATATTACAAATAAATATGAAAATAATTAAAACAAATAAGAAAATATAGCAAATACATAAATTTATTATATTCACATAAAGAAAATGTACGTATTTAAATGGATTAAAACATTGAGTAAGGCAATTTAAAAATGAAAGTATTAGAAATTTGACAATTAGTAATTAAAAAAAAAACTAGAAATGATTGTGTTTAAATACTGCTTGACAACATAAATAAAACGTAAATGAATTTGTCAATGACATAATTTATATATGCACTTATCGTCAACTATAAAAAACAAAAGTTGACTGAAAAATTGGACCTGAATATCTAATTCGTGAAGATATTTGATCAGCTGTTTTAAAAATTGCATTCTAACAAAATATAGTACATCAGCTTTTCTTATAATTTATTACAATGATGAAAAACTACTATACTTTTTTGAATTCTGTGTTTGACACTTTTCAGTTTTTGATTTGAGATTACTTCTTTGAAGTAAGTTATTTGAGTTGAAATGTATTCTTATGTTAGCACCTTATTTATAATAGTATTAATTAATAGCGATTATTTGTATGAGACCATTAAACCCGTCCAAATAATAGATTTATAGAGCAACGTCCATTCCTAATCGAACTATTAAGACTAGGAAGTATTTCCATTATTCATAAATGTTTTCTTTGTCCAAGACTCAACTTTGTTATTTTTTTCTACAAATTGAGATCTTTAAACTTCTATTTATTTTATTATTATTTGTAATTGTTCATTACAAATTAATTTGTTTAAAAAAAGTCTAATTTTTTTTTTTATTTATTAATATTATTTGTATAAAGCACAATGACTAAGAATGTACTAGCCGAATATTTAGTGATCGTAAATATTAGTTATCGTAACTTCATTGAAGTTTGTCTTCTGTCTTGTCTTTACGGTTTTAGCTGTACATGGAAAATTATGAATTTAAATTAAGTATATTTTCACAATTTTTGATCAAATTGTTAGTATACGAATATACAAAATTTTCTCTATTTAATAAATATAATTTTTGTCCAGTAAATTAATATTTTCCCATCATATGCTGCAGTAGAAAGGGATTCGATCATCACGAAATTAATATTTGTATTTCTATAGGAAAGTTTATATAACATTTATTTTTAGTAATTCTAAGAAAGTAATTTCTTCCAGTATCCTTATTCTAAAATTAGAATTATCTTTTCTTTTTTTTTTAATCGATGTTCGTGGTTTTCCCGGATATTTATGACGATTTTCCTTGTATAATCCTAAGAAATTCTAGCCTGTTTACTTTCCTCTACATTTTTTTCATTGAGTGTGATAATAAATTTAATACAAGAAATGTTATTCTCACATATTAGTTTCATGAAATGAATCTTAATAAATTAATGATAAAACATAATCAAATAATAGCAAATGTTTTAAAGATAAAAAATTATTAATATAAACTCAAATAGTGATAAAACTATTAATCATTATTTGAGTTTTTATTTGACCTTCTTCCTTTTATTATTACACACACGGTCAATCAGCAATTTTTTAGTATGTTTTATAAAAAGTTATTGTATATAGGCTAGAACATATAAATTATATGAAGATGGATAAATACCAGAAACATTGATTATAAACAATTTTATTAAAATAATTAGGATATGGGAAGAAATTACTTTCTCAATATTACCCATCAAAATTTTTCATGTATTTTTTCTGATTAGCTGTAGCCTACTAAGATTTTATTATCAATTTTAATTATTATAGTTTAAGGAATAAATGTTTCTTTATTAAGATAGTTATTATAAATAATGATCTTCCATTTATTGTGTTAATATTTTCATTAATTTTTAATATTTTTTTATATTCTCATCATTTAAAATAAGATACGAGTTAGAATGTATCGATCGGATAATTAGTCACTCAGACCAATATGTTAAGGTATGGTAACATATTACACAAAGTGTCTGTTACATACAGTCACGAAGTACCACTCCGAAACCATTGGGTTTAATCCTGTTTCTAATAATGTTTATTAAATGTCCATCTTAAAAAAAGTTCTTACTAATTATCATACATATCTTGATATGTAATTAATCTTAATATTTCATAAAATCAGAGCCTTTATTATAGATCTGGAAATTTTTATTTGTTGTATTATTAATGCGATTATTTTATTGTTAAAATGTTTTATTTATCTGTTAGTTACTCAATAGTTTTTTTTTTATATTTTCCATCATAGTGGCAATTTAAAATTTATTGTTTAAGTAGGTTTAAGTATATTAAATATCGGTTAATAATAAATCTAATAAATGCATTACTACAAATATACCACAGCAGTTATGAAATAATTATATAAATATATTTTATTGAAATGTTTATATATTAATGTATTATAAAGTCGGTACAAATATGAGTTTTTAAAATCCTGTTCATTAGATATGTTTTGTAGTTGGTATATATGAATGTAACAGTCTTTCTCCTTAACGAGATTTATTTTTTACCCGATTATAGTCGTTTGTATCAGTTTATAGTTTATATTTTGGTTTATTTATTGAAATTTGCTGTGTGTTATTTATTGTTTCATTTTTATTCAGCTATTGTTTTCTTCATATATATATTCAGCTGAACCTCTGGATCTTCTGGAAATCAGAATGGGTTAGTTAAATTATGAAAAAACAGAATTTATTCACTATAATGATGGAAATTAAAAAATTGTCAACTTTTTTAATTTTACTGTAGGAATTTCTTATTTGTTATGTTCACTTAAAGTTGATTAATGAATCTCGTAAAGGAGGTTGTGTTTATGAATTCTCTGATTATATATTAAAAACAATTTACTTTATTCAGTTTTATAAGTCTCTAACTTAATAACTCTTCTATTTTTTTAAAATGTCTTAGTCATAAAATAATTTTGTTAATCATTGATAAGAAATATCTTTCTTCTGCCTGATACTTATTCACTGATACCGATATGTTGAGGTAGAGTGACATGTGACAAGCATTAAGTAAGTTACTTTCAGTATCTGAGGTTATGTTGTTATTAATCTTTTTTAAGAAAAATTATTTTTTCTTTTAACTTGAGACATGTTTTTGGCAATGGGTAACCTCTTGATAAATTAAAGAAAAAACCCAAAACAAAGTGTCATCAATTTTATAAAAACAAAAATTTGTTTTTGTTCTTACTTCTTTTTAAATGAAAAAAAAAAAAAGATCGGAGAATAAGTTAGTAAGCATTCTCTATTGTAATAAAGCTATTTATGGAAATAGATCTATTTCATCTGAAATATCGTAGAAAAGTATTAAGAAAATATGTCCAATATTTTTATATTTTAAGATAAAGTACAAATATGCAGTTCTCTTGGAAATAAAATCCTATTAGGTGCCAAGCACCGAGATATGTATTAAAAAATATGCCGTCCAACAATAAGTGATTTGTTTAAAGATCTTGAGTATACTTAAAAGAATGTTATTCAAATTATATACTTATTTTATGTATTTTTATACTATTGTTAATTACTGAAAATTTATACCAGATCTAAAATTTAAAACCGTCCATTTAACATTTATATTTTGTATTGTTTTATGTATATTTAGGATATCTTTATTTTTACTAATATGTTTTGTTCATTAGGAGTGATAGTTTTTTATTTTATTTTTATTTTCTGCTGTAATTCATATTATATATTAGTTAATTACCATATTTTTGTAAATAAATTGTTTTTTTAACATTTTTGTTATCTCCTTCTATACCCTGTAATCTTCCTCTAATTATTCCTTTCTCTATTATTTTTTCAGTAAGTTGGTCATATTGTTTAATTTTTGTTTTGTAACTTCAATTGCTCCTTCAGTATTCATTTAATATATTTAGCAGGCCCTGGCTGATGAGTTTTGAAGGGATTGTATTTCGCTTGGAGGAAAGAGTAAAATGGAGGGGGTATACTTCCAGGCTGAGTGACACCAGAAGGCAGATACAATTCCTTTCCTACGCATGACAGTTGAGAGTAGTAAAGAGCCCAAGAGGAAATAAAAAGACAGTTATTTCACCCCAATTTTCAATTACTTTAATGAAAATTATGTATAATTACTAGTCAAAGTTGATAAGTCTGCCAAGTATAGTGAGGGGAATAAAAAATGAGGGCTGTATCAAAACATTAAAAAAATTAATTTTTCATTCACAGCTCCATATCTTTAAAAGTACCAATAACATTAGAAAACGTAAGAGAACATCATTTAGAGTAGAGTAAGTTTTCTAAAACATGATCCCTAATGGAGCTATTTACATTCAATAGTTTTCGAGATGTAGCTTTTTAAATTGCAAGATTCCATAAAAAAAAAAAAATGCATTGAAAAATCAGAAGTTAGAGAATTTATTTTGAGGAATCTATATTTAGTAACCCATTTGACATACAGATGTGTGTTAGCACACAAATTAAAGCTAGGATATAATGTGATATAAAGTAGTTGATTTCGTTAATAGTAGGAGTTGTAGTTTATATGATATTTGCTAAAATCAATTAATTTATTGCAGTTCAGGCAAAATTTTATATGTAAAAGCTATATTCATATGCGCTTATCTTAAAAACTACTACCCTAGGAAGAAACATGACATAAACTACTTTATAGTAAGTTAAATTACCTATAGTTTGAGTGCTGGCAGACATATGTACGTCTTATGGTTCCAGAGATATATATATATTTTTCAACAATTCAATCTGAACTACTAGAAATCAACTTTTTTTAGCAAATGTAATGAAAACTACCACTTCTAGGAAGTTCAATGTCATAAATTACTTTATAAAACATTAGTGCTAACAGACATTTGTACATCGAATGGTTTCTGAGATATAGATTTCTCATCGTAAATTCATTAACTAATGATTTTTTATGAAATATTGCATTTAAGAAAACTGTATCCCTGGAACTATTGAATGTAAACAGCTCTGTGAGGGCTCATATTTTAGCAAATTTACTCTACTTTAAATTATGTTATTTTGGTTTTCTAGTGTTAGTTTTAAAAATTATTTTTTTTAAAACTTTGAAACAGCTGCCATTTTTCATTCTCCCTACCTTTACTTGGCAAACTCACCAATTTTGACTAGTAATTATGCATAGTTTTCATTAGAAATAATAAAAATTGGGGTGAAAAAAAAATGTTGAGAACTACTCAAAAGTGTGCTCATATTTTTTTTGTTATTTATATAGGTTTTTGAATTACCATTAATCCTCCGTCACTTTTCTTTTAATATTTTTACTTTTTTCTTTTAAATAGATATCTTTCTGCATTATATCAGAAATAATTACTTATTTATATCAAACTTTACATTTTAATGCTTTCCTTAAAAGCAATTAATTTTTTATTAACTATTTCTAGAAAACAACAATAAGAAATCATGTTAACTTTTTTTTTTTTTTTTGCAAACGTCTTGAAAACTACTACTCCTATGAAGATAAACATTATGAACTAGCTTTAATTTGAGTGCTAATAGACATTTATATGTCTCATGGTTACTGAGATAAAGATTTTCACCAAAAAATTCAGTAACTACTGATTTTTCGTTATATATTTCATATGTTGCTTTTTAAAAAACTGTGTCTCCAGAACTATTCAATGTTAACGGCTCTATTATGGCTCATATTTTAGCAAATTTATTCAACTTTGAATGATGTTCTTTTAGGTTTTCTATTGTTGTTGTTAGTTTTAAAGATATAGAGCTCTGAATGAAAAATTAATTTTTTCAACGCTTTGAAACAGGCGCCATTTTGTATTCCCTTAACTATACTTGGCAGACTCATCAAGTTTGACTAATAATTATACATAGTTTTCATTAAAGTAATAAAAAATTGGGGTGAAATATTTGACTTTTTCCGATCTGAGTGGAGGAATATCTTTATAAAACAATATCAGAACCGAAGAATTGTGCTTTAAGGGTAGCAATTTCCAATATATTCACTCGTTATTTGGATAATTAGATAGTTCTGAATTTAATAACAAAGAGGCAATATTTCGAAAATTTATTTAATCACGATTTGATAGTAAATGGAGAATAAATATTATTAAAATTCATTTCATATCTCTCATGTAAAATATATTTGAAATGAATTATATTTAAATATCATTATGTTATATACTAATTTTAACATATGAAATATTGCTAGGACACCTACGAATGTTATTTTCCCCACTCTTAAAACTAATTTACTCTTCTCAAAAAAATTATCTGTGAATTATTTGTTCAATAACAAGAATGTCGCTACCAGTACTTCACCGCTTCAGAACTATCTCGTACAATCACATGTGTAAAATACAATCATTCCGATTGGACCCGTTGACAAGGTAACCTAAAGTTTTATTATCAAAGAAATTTTTTTGTTTGAAAACAGAAACTCGTTTTTTTTTTGTTTACAAACAATATATTGTTAATTATAAGTTCTTATCAATGAATTGGCTTTGATTTGTACCTTCATTATCGCTATTAGGCAATGGAGTGGCATAAAACGTAACCTTCAAAGCAAAAGTGAATCCAAAGAGGTTACGTCCTTGGGGTTTAGGTTTACGTTGAGGTTAATAGGAATATCCACCATTGTAATCTAAACCGAAACAGAAAGCTGTCTAGTGATTGGCCCGTACTCTTCTACTCCTCAGCCATGCCCCTGGTTCATCATGAGGCCCGCCTTTTTGGATTCACTTTTCCTGCTAGCTTATTCTCTTCAATATACTTCTTCCTCTAAGTAGAAAACGCTTTTCCATCCATTTTCCATCTTTATCAGTTATAGTTTTTATATTACCATAAATCATGTTATTATTATCTTATAAAGGTTTCTGATGAAGTTAACTTTCATATCACGGATTAGTTAAAAATTAAAATTTAACATACGAATTTTACGAACGGAAAGTCCTCCGTACATGGATGGGAAGAACAGTGAACTGCTTGCAGAGACTGGTCAGTCAATGTCTCATGATATGAAAGTAAGGAGGTTAAGACGGGCGGGACATGTGGCTTGAAGAGATCCATCAGGACGCATCTACACAACAATGAATGCCAGTATAGTTGACAAGAGACCACGCGGGAGGACAAAAACCATATGGAAGGACAGAGTTGACAAAGATGAGAAAGAGCTGAAGACAGCAAACTGAAAAGCAGTAGCCCAAGACAGTTAATACTCAGTCATTAGGCCAGTAAGATCCATTCGAGTTAGGTGAGAGAAGTAGCAATTAATGCCCAATCACTCTTAATAACTGCTACAGCCACGGCGCCATGTTACTGCGATCGAAAGAAAAAAAACTTTTTGCACTCATTTATCTTGGAAAGTACTAAGATAAATGATATTGTAATATATTGTATTACAATGACCCGGGTTCGGATTCGGTTGTAGTAGATAATTCATTTATCTTTAACTGTAGCCGTGAGTCAGTCCTGTAGGTTCGAGACCTCTCGTGGGTCCACCCAGTCTCATGAAGTGGGTAACCTTAATCGGGTATTTGCTAGTAAAGCGTTATCCTTCACCTCCTTGTACGACCGTTGGTCCAGTAACAGTACTTCCTAACTAAATACCCCTTACCCTATTATGGGTTGTAGCGGAACAGATTTAATTATTTTTTAATAATAATTAATTATACAGATTAAGTATTGTACAATATTTTTTAAAAATATGATTGTATTATATAAATATTAGAATTATTTGAACAGTTTATCTATGCCTCATTTTAAACTGTATTTTTAGGAACAAACATTTCTCTGCATTAGCAAGCGGAATAAATAAGCCGAGGACACCAAATATTAGCAATATTTTTTTGGAAAGATGTAAGTTTTGTAATAAATTTTACTCTATTCTTTCAAATAAGTTATAATCCTACGGATTATGACATTAAAATGGCCATTATTTGAATTTTAATTATTTATAAAGTTTGTAACAAGATAATGAAAAACGAATTCCTCAAAGAAATATCACTTGGAAATAGCAAAAAGTATTTTGGATAATGGTAGAATGCGGTAATTAAAACGGGCTTCTATGGTGTCAGCGATTCTAATTTTTAATTAGAATTAATAAATCATCATTTTGTGGAATTAATTTGACAAATATCATGAATACTGCTTAGTTTTTAATTAGAATTTTGATGACGCAATGAGAGGGATGCGCAGGGATCTCAAAGAGTCCTGCTCTACCTCTCATAGAGTGAGCTCAGGGATCCTCAGTGAAAATATTGTATATAAGAGTGGCAAATGCGACTGAAACTACATATTTTTTTTTTATGTACATAGTTTAATTATGTTTATTTTCTTTATCCTTTTGTTTGTATATATTTAGAGATATATTTTATTTATTGTTATGTCATTTTATTTTAGTATGAATGTGGTCGGTTATCACTATTACTTGTTGCCCAATAATGTTGCGGCAGATTGTAATATTTATTAATAAATAAAAATTTGAATTAAAAAAAAAAGAATTTTGATAACATAACTATTTTTATAGCGTGTCTTAGATTTTGACCGTATCACGGATCAGCCAAAAGTTAAATGTAATATACACTGGACCAAAATGTTTCTAATCTAGAATCCCGGGCACTGCACCGGAATTTTTCTAATCCTTATAATGTAATAATTAAAGTATAGATTTCAGCACCGGGAGAGTCACTTGCGGAGAACTGCACCCTTTCGATCCAGTGTACACTAACCTAATCATCGAAAATATTTACAAAGAGATTCAGTCATGGATGTGCAAGCGAGTCGACACTACAGACAGCCAGAAGCTTCCTGTGTTGGAGAGAGCTACCGCCCTGAACAGACTCCTGATGACCCACTGCTTCGACGTCCTGCTCACCAGGGACTGCCCCTTCTCCAGGTACGAACTCCATTCTCCAGACGACGAGATTTGCCTACCGGCCATATGTGCCATCATCGATAAGGCCAAACAGTATCAAGGGAGCCATTTTATTGTCGGTAAGTTTACGTTGTTATTATTGTAAAGTATTCATAAAAGTGTCAGACCTTACTTCAACGTTTCAAAGAACGGCGGTCATTTGAGCATTTCACAACAAAATATTATAGAAAAATTTACTGGGGCACCTCACCAATTTCACTTTCTGCCCTTATGTCCCCAAGTTGTGTGTAGATTAATGGACTCATGTTTGAGTTATTGTCATTTTTGTGATTTTCAAAAAAAAAAATAATAATAATAATAAAAATCTTAAAAAAGACGTAGAAAATTAAAAATATATTTTGTAAAAATAGTTCAGGTGGCGGTCAATAAAGGTATCAATATATTAAATGAAAATTTATTGTTAACCAACGTTTTGCCCCACTTAGCAGGGCTTCGTCAGGACTAAATGAAAAAAACAAGATACAAACATTATAGAATTGAATAATAAACTCTAATTATTTTATATGAAAAAGAGATATTTCAAATAGAAAACTATTAT